>NC_140454.1:35343378-35375878 GCF_963576455.1 Neolamprologus multifasciatus
ATCACGCACAGAGGGGCTGATCACACCAATCAATCACACATAGGCTGATCAGTCACTCACCGAGGGGCTGATCAAACTGATCAATCACACAGAGGCTGATCAATCACGCACTGAGGGGCTGATCAAACTGATCAATCACACAGAGGCTGATCAATCACTCACCGAGGGGCTGATCAAACTGATCAATCACTCAGAGGCTGATCAATCACGCACAGAGGGGCTGATCACACCAATCAATCACACAGAGGCTGATCACTCAATCACCGAGGGGCTGATCAATCACTCACCGAGGGGCTGATCACACGATCAATCACTCAGAGGCTGATCAATCACGCACAGAGGGGCTGATCACACCAATCAATCACACATGGGCTGATCAGTCCCTCACCGAGGGGCTGATCAAACTGATCAATCACACAGAGGCTGATCAATCACGCACCGAGAGGCTGATCAAACTGATCAATCACACAGAGGCTGATCAATCACTCACCGAGGGGCTGATCAAACTGATCAATCACTCAGAGGCTGATCAATCACGCACAGAGGGGCTGATCACACCAATCAATCACACATAGGCTGATCAGTCACTCACCGAGGGGCTGATCAAACTGATCAATCACCGAGGGGCTGATCACACCAATCAATCACACAGAGGCTGATCAATCACGCACAGAGGGGCTGATCACACCAATCAATCACACATGGGCTGATCAGTCACTCACCGAGGGGCTGATCAAACTGATCAATCACACAGAGGCTGATCAATCACTCACCGAGGGGCTGATCAAACTGATCAATCACACAGAGGCTGATCAATCACTCACCGAGGGGCTGATCAAACTGATCAATCACTCAGAGGCTGATCAATCACGCACAGAGGGGCTGATCACACCAATCAATCACACAGAGGCTGATCAGTCACTCACCGAGGGGCTGATCACACCAATCAATCACACAGAGGCTGATCACTCAATCACCGAGGGGCTGATCACTCAATCACCGAGGGGCTGATCACACGATCAATCACTCAGAGGCTGATCAGCCATAGTTAAAACAGGAAGACATTTTTCTCACCAGCACACTCAGATGTCTGTGATTTCTGGTCAGCTTTTCATGAACAGACAGAGAAAGTCACGTTTATTGATGTGGCACATTTACAACAACCACGATATCGCACAATGTTATAAAAGAAGCATAAAATGAGAAGATGTATGTGTGTGTGAGTGCGTGACTTGGTAAAGTTTTATTGATCCCTTTTCGTGGTTTGGGTTGCGGTCGAGTTTCAGAGTGTACGGTCTTCAGAGGAGATGTATCGCCATGGCAATAGCAGCTGTTGTGTTTCAGCCCAGGGCTTGTTTTTCTGAGTGAGTGATCAGTGGTTGGTTCTGGTTCTGGTTCCTTAATCGGAGCTTGTAGTGTAACACTGATATTGCAGACGTGTGAAGCTCAGCGTGGCGTTTGAACTGCAGTGTTTAAGGTGAACTTAAGTGTGAAAGGTGACTCAACTTATCAGCGTCTGTGTCAGGGGTTGCTGAGTGGCTGTGGAGAAAAGGACTCAAACGCAGGACTCATGGTGAAGATTCAGGGTGTTTATTGTGAGGGACGAATGACAAAAACAGGAGATGGCTGACTGACTGAATAACTGAATGAACGGCTGACTGATCTGAACTTGGAAGGCAAACATGGGGCATAGACAGCAGTGACAACATCAATGACGCGACGCCGACCAGGAGAGAACTGAGGACTTAAATACACTGGCTGAACAATGACTGATAGGTGACAGGTGAGTGAGCAGCTGAACACAACTGAACTAACGATGCATGGAATAAGAACTAGAACATAATGCACACAGAGTAACGTTAACACAAAACAGGAAGTGGAATGTACAGAGGATAAACAGTGAACATGAACTGAAAATACTGGGTCATCGACCCAGGAACCCTGACAGTCTGTCTTGGTTAGTCATCGGATGTGTTTGTGTCCTGTGATGGCAACTCCTCCCTGATTTACTGCATCTCCTCCTAAAGCAGCATCAGTGTCCATGCAGCTGAGGCCAACACTGTTGCCTCTCTGCTGACCCACAATGCCATGCTTGTGACAGTGAGCGGGGGAGGGGGTAGAGATAGATGGGTTGAGATAGGTAGAGATATATGGATTCGCTAAGATGCGCCCGACCACATCTGGGCAGGGGGAGCAGGGTGTAAGTAACTAAGTAAAAAAATTTTATATACTGTTTTTTAAAACAGGGAGTTATTTCAAAGTGCTTCACATGGGAATAAAAGCATATCAAACGAAACAATAAAACACTATAAAGAGGGTATAATAGTATATCCCATAAAACAGTTTACTACACATGAATACTACCCAAATGCCTGTCCAAACAGATGTGTTTTGAGCTGTTTTTTAAAAGTAGCTACCGAGTTGATGGTGTGTAGCAGGAGGTAAACTGTTCCACAATATTGGAGCCAAGGTTTGAAAAGCACGATCACCCTTCGTCTTCAAACGGGTCCGTGGAATGGTAAGAAGACCACTATCAGTGGATCTAAGGATCCGGTTTGTAGAGTAGGGTTGGAGAAGCTCAGTGATATAAGTGGGGGCTTCACCTTGTAGGGACATGAATGTAAAAGTGAGGATTTTAAACTGATATCTATACTCAACCGGAAGCCAGTGCAAGGATTTTAACACAGGGTGATATGGGAGAATTTATGACTGTGGGATAAAAGCCTTGCTGTGGCATTTTGGACCACTTGGAGATGATTTAGGGAAGCCTTAGACAGACAAGAAAAGAGTGCATTACAGTAATCTAAACAAGAAGAGATGAAGGCATGGACAAGCATCTCCAAATCACCTGTGGATACAGTAGTCCTGAGTTTGGCAATGTTTCTTAGATGTAAAAAAACAGGAGCGGGTCACAGACATGACATGAGCATCAAAAGACAGAGATTGATCAAAAATTATCCCAAGATTCCGAGCGGTAGCTTTTATTGAGGATGAAAAAGGACCCAGACGTTGACTACTTTGGGACTTGATGCTCTCTGGGGCAAGAATCAAACTCTCAGTCTTGTCTGCATTCATCTGCAAGAAATTGTTTGTCATCCAACCATTAATCTCTTTAAGACAGTCCATTAGAGTGGATAATTTGTGTAATTCCCAGGGTTTAAAGGAGATGTACAATTGGATATCATCTGCATACTGATGGTAGGTAATTTTTGAAGATGATAATGATATGGCCTAAAGGAAGGATATATAATGAGAATAACAGGGGGTTTAGAACCGAACTTTGCGGAACACCCCATGATAATTTAACTACAGCTGAGCAAAAGTTTCCCACCGAAACTAAGAATGTTCTATCTGCCAGAAATCAGGTGAGCCATTTCAGAACAGATCCAGATATCCCTACCATATGATTAAAGCGGTGGATTAAGATCTGATGATCAATGGTATCGAAGGCCGAGCTAAGATCCAATAGGACAAGGACTGAGCAATCACCTCTGTCCATCAAAAGGTCATTTGTGACTTTGAGGAGAGCAGTTTCTGCGGAGTGTGACTTTTTAAATCCCGACTGAAGATTATCAAGAATGTTATGTTTCTCCAGTGCCTTCTTTACTTGGGACCAAACAACTTTTTCTAATATTTTAGAAATGAAAGGAAGTTTTGAGATGGGTCTGTAGCATGACTGAAGAGTCGGTACCAGGTTCGGCTTTTTCAGCATAGGTTGAATAACACCCTGTTTAAAGCACCTGGGGACAGAGCCAGACAGCAGGCAACAGTTTATGAGTGTGACCACAGAGGGCCCAATGTTGTCAAACCAATGGTGTCAAAATAAAGAAGTAGGTCGGACATCAACTGGACTTATTGAGGGTTTCATTTGGGTCACTATTTCTGATAGATCTTCTAAAGAAACTGGGTGAGAGGATTAGGGATGGGTATTGATAAGATTTTCACGATTCCGATTCCATTTTCGATTCTGTTTAACGATTTGATTCTTTATCAATTCTTTTTAAAAAAAGGAGAACACTAAGGTCAATTAGCTTAGAACTTTGTTTTATATCTTCTCTTTGAACAAGATAGAAATTTAGGAGTAACATGGCCTTACAAACCCAACAGTGAGATCTTAAGAGATCCACAGCCTACGGCTCTTCAATGGGGTGTCACAGGGTCCCCAGGAAAAAAAATTGTAAATGTAAAATAATAAAATAAATATTCTTCAGTAGCAATAACAAAGTATAACATAAATTATTCTGTAGCAATTACACAAGAATATCCAGTAATGTCCCTGCCTACAATTAAACACATTTACTTACTGAAAATCATCAAACGGCTGCAAGCCTTTGACCACAAACTGAGTCACTGCTCGGTGACATTCGTCTATCCTGGCATGAAAGGAGACTCTAACGGTAGACTGCAGCGAGAACTGCCAGCATCTGAGCCAGACTCTGTCTCATCATGGTCACCTAAACACACAGTAATGGCAGGTTTGTAATAAGGCAGATCGCGCTAACATAATCTGCACTGTTAGTTGATTATTTACCTGCCGCATTAACGGGAGAGGACGTGCAAACGTTACCGCTGCTGCTGGGTTGAGATTCACGAGTCCGGAATTAAAAACACGACATTCATTTAAGGTCATCGTGTGTTTTGTGAGCAAATGCTTTTGCATATTCGTAGTGTTTCCTCCCTTAAATGAAATATCTACTTTGCAAGTATTGCAAGTTGCCCTGTTGTCATCCGTTCTCGTAAAGTAGAACCAAACTTTTGAGCGTTTGAGCCGCCATGTTTCCTGTCAGGTAAATGACGCTTCGCAACGTGGTGACGTCATTCGGGGTGACTGGAATCGATAAGGGAATCGTTTGCAAAAATGGCAAAAAATTCCAAGGAATTGAAACAGTGGGAACCGGTTCTTGTTGAGAACCGGTTTTCGATACCCATCCCTAGAGAGGATTCCATAATTACAGGGTGTGGAAGATCATGGTTGAAGGGACTATCTGAGGGAGCTAAGTTTCCTCTTACGCCACAGATTTTATCTTGGAAAAATCTTAGAAAGTCACTACAGTCCTTATCTGAAAAGACAGGTGTACACGGAGTGCCTCCGTGTGTGATCTGCATTTCAGTGCAGTTGTCTGGTTCGGCCTTGGCTGTGACATCCCTTAGGCAGCATCATTAGAAGACATAGCATACATTTACACTGCTATGCAGATGACACCCAGCTCTATCTGTCCATGAAGCCAGATAACACACACCAATGAGTTAAACTGCAGGAATGTCTTAAAGACATAAAGACCTGGATGGCCGCTAACTTTCTGCTTCTTAATTCAGATAAAACTGAGGTTATTGTACTCGGCGCTGAAAATCTTAGAAATATGGTCTCTAACCAGATTCTTACTCTGGATGGCATTACCTTGGCCTCAAGAATAAGAATACTTTCTTCTTTATCATCTATTCGGCCGACTTCAAGTACATCACAGAAACTTGTCTCCTATAGAAATTCAAGATTCAAAGCGTTTATTGTCATGTGTGCAAAGAAAAGCATTTCTCTCTACAATGAAATTCTTTCTCTGCTGTTCACACACAGATGCTGGTTAATATGTAGACATAGATCAAATACAAATAGCATGAATAAATAAATGAGGACAAAAACATTTAAGTATTAAATAGATTTATGTGCAAAAAAACTATAAGCTTATGGCAAAGCTCTGATGACACAGCCATTATTGGAAGTGTGGAGATGGGATGGGTAGAGGAGTACAGAGGACTGATTGGTCGGTTTGTGAGGTGGTGTTAGGAGAAACACCTGCAGCTGAATGTGGCTAAAACAATGGAGCCTTTCGTGGTGTGTGGAAGGAGCGGACTCGACCGCAGATCTCCTTTTGCAATGAGACAGTGAATTTCTTTACAGTGTGAAATCATAACAGTCCAGTGTGAAATCCTTCAGCCGTGGCTCCCCGTGGTCAATTCACCCAGCTCCCGAAAGTGCAGTATGGCAATAGCAAAACAGGAGACACTCCGTGCGTTAATCCCCTGTTCGTGATTCAGCTCCTGTGTTCTCCTCTCCACCTGCTGGTGCGAAAGACAAAAAAGAGTGAAAAGCAATCCAAAAGGGAGTATGAAAGAGCACGCGATCTAAACACTACTAACGAGCTTAGTCTAATGATCCAGCGCTGACTGAAGCCTGGTCACAACGTTAAATACATCGGGGTCTGCCGGCGGATAATTCACGGCAGCTGGTGAGTGTTGATTAATCAGCGGTATGCAGAAACTCCGAACGGAGCTACTTCCGGGTTGGCGGACCCGCCTCCAGGGAAGCGCGGCTCCATCAAAATAAACACAAACATAAACGATCATGACAGAGCCGGTGGTGGACTTTGGCAGAAACATATTCTGACTAGAGATGGCACGATACCACTTTTTTATGTCCGATACCGATATCATAAATTTGGATATCTGCCGATACCGATATGAATCCGATATAGTGTTTTTTAATCAATAAAACTGTTTTTTTTAAATATCTTGCTGCTTTTTGTATAAGTTCATACTCAAGTTAAAAAACAACAACAACACTAAAGCTATTCTGTTATACCTGTATGTAAAAAAAACACACTGCACCCAAAATATTTCATAGATCAGCAACACTGATCAATCTAATAAAGTTAAACCTACCCCATCCTCCCTATTCTGGTATTTTAAAGAGTACTTAGCAGAAATATTAAGCAACCTAACTAATAGGGTTGCAAACTCCCAGCAAAAGAAAATAGGGAACCCCCCTCCACCTCATGATGCTTAATCAATGTAATCAACTTTAATTTGATGCAGGGTGAAAGAAATTCACAGAAATAAATTATTTTTCAAGAATAATTAAATAGATTTAACATCTTTCTTCAACAGAATTGCAGACTGCACAGATGGTACCTTCCCAAAGGAAAAAGTACTACTACTAAAAAGTACTAGGGTATATTAGACTTAACAGTTACTATATACAGTAATGGACTTCTATACATTTTACATCAGATTAAAACTTTGGGTGTAAGATTCAGATAATTATTAAATAATTAAAAGCTAGATATTTTAAATGAGAATAAGAAAGAAAAGTATGTCTTTGTGCCCCCTTTTGCCTGTTCATGCCCTATCGGCCCCCCTGGCTAAACTTTGCTAGATCCGCCCCTGCACAGTTACCAGCCGTCAGCTGCATAGAAAAAGATCCTGGTGTAGAAATAATATTAAATAAATTCTAACAACAGCTTATCAAGCTTAAACGTGCTGCTGTTGTTCAGCCGCTGGTTTCCTCTTTCTGGTGAGAAGTGGGCCAAAAACTAAGAAGAGAGACGGACTCGCGACAGAAAAGCCGATCAGCTGATCATTGATCAGTTTCATGATTGAAGTAGCAGCAGCAGGAGAGAGAGAGAGAGAGAGAAGAGGCAGTTGCTCTATATATCGGTTGTTAAGCTTAACGCGGGAATGCTTTACAAACATTCAGAGATGAACTTACACACTTGCTTTACTTCTCTCTGAGATAACTTCCTCGGAGATGAAATGTTTGCTAGCAGGCTACAAATACACACAGCCGCTCTATCACGTGACCACACTGCTCCGGCTCGCCATGTCGCCAAGTTTTGTGAGGTGCTTTTTTGATATTTAATGGATCGGATTACATTTTTTTATTTCTCTCCGATATCCGATCCAGTAATTTAGGTCAGTATCGGACCGATACCGATACGTAATATCGGATATGTCCATCTCTAATTCTGACCCTCCCCTGTATGCATTGGTGGGACTGATGTTGAAATAGTCACATCCTATAAGTATCTGGGAGTCCAACCGGATCACAAGCTGGAGTGGTCTGCCAACAAACAGGGTCTGAGCCAGCTTTACTTTCTACATAGGATCAGACCCTTCAATGTATGCAGCAGGCTGCTCTCTATGCTTTATCAGTCTGTTGTTGTGAGCACCATCTTCTTTGCTGTGGTGTGCTGGGGTGCAGGCATCAGAGCAAAGGACACAAAGAGACTAAAAAATGAACAGGAAGGCCGAGTCTGTTGTTGGCATGAAGCTTTCCACCCTGGAGGAGGTGATCAGTGACAGACTGTTGGGAAGACTGCTGGCAATCATGGACAATGACTCCCATCCAGTGTTGGGCAAGTTACTTTGAAAAAGCAATAAATTATAGTTACTTCTTCAAAAAGTAACTGAGTTACAAGATTCTAAAAGTAATTAATTACTTGAAAAGTAACTATTGTGTTACTTTAAAAAAAGTTTAACCCTCTGGGGTCCAGAGTATAATTGTCCATTTTTAACTACTTTTGATGTTTCCTCTACATTTCACCTTTAAAACTATTTACTTTGCCTTGTTTGGTATCATCCTTTTCAGCACAACCTCACGTGTCTGAATTTACAGTCATGTTTCCATTTGAGAAACTGTATTAACACAACTGATCTAAAATCAGACAAAAAACATAAAATCAGAGTAGACAAAGTATAAAGTATATTAAAGTATTTGTTACTGTAACAACCAATTCAATTCAATTCAATTTTATTTATATAGCGCCAAATCACAACAAAAGTCGCCTCAAGGCGCTTCATAGATACAGAGAAAAACCCAACAATCATATGACCCCCTATGAGCAGCACTTTGGCGACAGTGGGAAGGAAAAACTCCCTTTTAACAGGAAGAAACCTCCGGCAGAACCAGGCTCAGGGAGGGGCGGGGCCATCTGCTGTGATTGGTTGGGGTGAGAGAAGGAAGACAGGATAAAGACATGCTGTGGAAGAGAGACAGAGGTTAATAACAGATATGATTCAATGCAGAGAGGTCTGTTAACACATAGTGAGTGAGAAAGGTGACTGGAAAGGAAAAACTCAATGCATCATGGGAATCCCCGGCAGCCTACGTCTATTGCAGCATAACTAAGGGAGGATTCAGGGTCACCTGGTCCAGCCCTAACTATATGCTTTAGCAAAAAGGAAAGTTTGAAGCCTAATCTTGAAAGTAGAGATAGTGTCTGTCTCCTGAATCCAAACTGGAAGCTGGTTCACAGAAGAGGGGCCTGAAAACTGAAGGCTCTGCCTCCCATTCTACTTTTAAATACTCTAGGAACAACAAGTAGGCCTGCAGACCGAGAGCGAAGTGCTCTAATAGGGTGATATGGTACTACAAGGTCATTAAGATAAGATGGGGCCTGATTATTTAAGACCTTGTATGTGAGGAGCAGGATTTTGAATTCAATTCTGGATTTAACAGGAAGCCAAAACAGGAGAAATCTGCTCTCTCTTTCTAGTCCCTGTCAGGACTCTTGCTGCAGCATTTTGGATTAGCTGAAGGCTTTTCAGTGAGTTTTTTGGACATCCTGATAATAATGAATTGCAGTCGTCCAGCCTGGAAGTAATAAATGCATGAACTAGTTTTTCAGCGTCACTCTGAGACAGGATATTTCTAACTTTAGAGATGTTGCACAAATGGAAGAACGCAGTCTTACATATTTGTTTAATATGTGCGTTGAAGGACATATCCTGGTACACAGCAAATCCAGCATGTCCAAATTAACACTGTCAGATTTGATTTCAACACTTTTAAAGTGTCTATATGGGTCCACACCAGAGAGTGTTAATTTAACTCTTTTTGGAGAGTTGGTATGTTAACTCTGATTTAGTGTTAAACACCAAATCTCTCTGGAGTTGATAATTTAACACTTGGTGTTAAGAGTTTATATATTAACTCTCAAAGAGTATTTTAGTTTAACTACGTAAGAGTTATCTTCTAATTAATTCTAAAAAGCGGGAATTTTACTGTTCTGAACTTCTAGAAATTTCTTTTGGAAATAAACATTTACTAAAAAGACGCAATGGTTTTTGAAAAACATTTATTCTGAACTGTGCACCACAATTTCAAAACATTTTCTGAAAGATGTAACAGTGTACATGTTCTCACTTTCATTAGAATTTCATTTATCAAAAGGTCTGACATAGGTGAGCTGGTAAATGCAAATAACAGCATTCTCATCACTTATTTCAATAAATACAAAATACAATATGCATGTCCTTCAGTCATCACTTTGTGGAACTTCAACGCACTTCTGCTCTCCCCCATATTCCATCTTCACAAGCATATCCTATGTGGAGATTGAATAAAAATTAGTTGACACTAATTAATGGCACAAATCAATTGCAGCACAGTAAAAAAAAAAAGGAATCCTTTTTGAGCGATTACTTGTGTAAAGTATTTTCCCAAAAGACAAGGACACAGACAACATGTAATACTGAACTAAATGTAAAACCTCAACCTTTTTCATTTTTACCTAAACCGTGTGCACAAAACTCTGGAGGAATCTAAGTGCTAACGTAGAACTCAGTCGGGACTCGGGACATCTGCTACTGCTGTTTGCTCGTTTTTTATGGGAGATCGTTTTCAGGCTTCAATTAGCACCATTATATCAACATTTCACATTCTAGACATTGTTTTAAGTGTATTTGACCAAGAAATTTGACTGAAAATTCACATGCAAGCTTTTTTTCAAGGCTGTGGTATTTGCCCGCAAACAATACCTTTCAGCTAGCTAAAACAGAATATTATGCTATCACCGAGCAACATGGCTAATGCCTTTCACACAGCTTTGTCTCAACTCCAAAGAGCCACAGAAGTAAAAGCTAATAACAATAATTGAAACAATCTTTGAAAACATGACTTACCAAGCATGGCAAACAACTCAAATATGTAGAGCAAAATGTTCTGAAACGGCTTCACTTCAGCTTCGATTGGAGCCGTGCTGGGGGCGGAGTCTGTGAATTTACTCTATTGGTGTCATAGCCCCTGTAGGAGTTCAGAGTTAAGAGGTCAAGAGTTAATGTTTCCATTGTAACACCTCCAGATTTGAAATAGAAACACTCATTTTTAACACTCGATTTTAACTACTATCATTTTACACCTCAGAGTTACATTAAAAGAATGTGACTCTACTTAGAGTAAAATTAACTCTAAGACTACTAACACCAAAACATTTAACACTTTTGAATTTGCTGTGTAGAAAGTCACTGGATGGACTCTCCATTTACATGCACAAACTGGAGTGTATTAGATAGATATGATACAAACCACTGCAGTGCAGTACCTGTAAGACCTACAGCATGTTCTAATCGCTCTAATAGGATATTATGGTCGACAGTATCGAATGCTGCACTGAGGTCTAGCAGGACAAGCACAGAGATGAGCCCACTGTCAGAGGCCATAAGAAGATCATTTGTAACTTTCTGCTTCTTAATTCAGATCAAACTGAGGTTATTGTACTCGGCGCTGAAAAGCTTAGAAATATGGTATCTAACCAGATTCTTACACACATATTAAACAAATATGTAAGACTGCGTTCTTCCATTTGCGCAACATCTCTAAAATTAGAAATATCCTGTCTCAGAGTGACGCTGAAAAACTAGTTCATGCATTTATTACTTCCAGGCTGGACTACTGCAATTCATTATTATCAGGATGTCCAAAAAACTCACTGAAAAGCCTTCAGCTAATCCAAAATGCTGCAGCAAGAGTACTGACAGGGACTAGAAAGAGAGAGCAGATTTCTCCTGTTTTGGCTTCCCTTCATTGGCTTCCTGTTAAATCCAGAATTGAATTCAAAATCCTGCTCCTCACATACAAGGTCTTAAATAATCAGGCCCCATCTTATCTTAATGACCTTGTAGTACCATATCACCCTATTAGAGCACTTCGCTCTCGCTCTGCAGGCCTACTTGTTGTTCCTAGAGTATTTAAAAGTAGAATGGGAGGCAGAGCCTTCAGTTTTCAGGCCCCTCTTCTGTGGAACCAGCTTCCAGTTTGGATTCAGGAGACAGACACTATCTTTACTTTTAAGATTAGGCTTCAAACTTTCCTTTTTGCTAAAGCATATAGTTAGGGCTGGACCAGGTGACCCTGAATCCTCCCTTAGTTATGCTGCAATAGATGTAGGCTGCCGGGGATTCCCATGATGCACTGGGTGTTTCTTCTCAGGTGTTTATATACCTGACATTTTGTCCTGCTTTTGTCCACTCACCCCAAACCAATCACAGCAGATATCCCCGCCCCTCCCTGAGACTGGTTCTGCTTGAGGTTTCTTCCTGTTAAAAGGGAGTTTTTTCTTCCCACTGTCGCCAAAGTGGTTGTTCATAGGGGGTCATATGATTGTTGGGTTTTTCTCTGTTTTCTCTGTGTTTCTCTGCGCCAAAATATGAGTACCACAGCCTTCTGCAGCTCTCGACTCTTCTTTTGTCTTTTATTTGTTTAAATTTTATTAGCACACTTTTCTGCTTGAGGTGACCTTTAGGTGATAGTCGACCTCAGCAGGAGCATGATGTTGGAGTGTGTACTTCACTCTGCACAGCTGCTTCAGGTCCTCAGAGGATCTGCAAGCTGCCTTTAAAATGGGCAAATGAAGGCCAGAGATTTGTGCAGAGATGCATGAACCTCACAGATGTTCTTCATAAATGTTCTTGAGTCATTGGACCATAGCCAAAGGGTTGGTGTTGTTTCAGGTGTGCAGGTGTGCACGATTTAGACTGTGATAATATCGTGACTGCAGTGAGCTCATTGCATCTGTTTCGGCTTTTTACTGCACTTCATGAACACCTGCTCCTCTCAGCTCCCCTCTGCCCCCCTCCCCTCTCAGAATGGAGGGTGAGAGGATAGTGTCTGCTGTCTCACCTCTGAATGCAGTTTGGACCTCGCACAGTTAACTCAAACCAGAGTCAACATCACCACTAATGAGTTCTGTTAAACCTGACTTAAGAAGTCACTGACTCTGGTGCAAAATAATCCCTGTGGGTCTGTGCATGTGTGCTCTGAGCAAACTTGATTAAATGACTTCGGAGTGCAGAGAGCTGAGTTCTTCATTTAGTGAAATCAGATGTAAAGAACATCAACAGAACCGAAGACGACGCTGATCTGAGATCAGACCGAAGCTGCTGCTGAATATCAGAAAACTGCAGAGACAGAAAAAAAGATGCAGGAAGTAAAACTCCTCAATAATTCAGAACGAGGAGAGTGAGATGAGGAAGAGAAGTTTCATTAAAATCATACTTGAATGGAAATAAACAGAGAACATCTCTGCTTTGTTAATAACAACACCTGTAGGCCCCGCCCCCAACCACAGGACAGGAGGATCTGCTGCCGGCATCCCGGTTAGAGCTGAGAAATTTTTAATGTTGTGGCTGATAGATGTGTGTGTTCTAGCGTCAGTGTGGGTGGTGTTTAACACGAGCCGGACTCTACTGTGTGAAATGCGTTCACATTATCTCTGCTGGATAAACCTTCAGTCTGCCTGAACCCACAATAAAACCAGCACAGCTCTTTGTTCCTGCGTGTTTACGCCTCAGGAGGAGATCCAGGACGAATGAAGGATCAGAGGAGGAGGAGGAACACAGGAGGTAACGGCAACAAAAGGAGGATGAGACGAACAACAACAACACAAACAGTAGCAGCAGCACAAAGAACCACATAATTCTCACATTCAGCCAATGTGTGTGATCAGGATGTAATCCAGGGTGATGACACAGCGGGGAGACGCACCACACACACATCACACACACACACACACACACACACTGAGGTGGCAGTCCACTTTCTGTCAGGTCACATAACCTACAAAGACAAATTGATAGGCACTAACATCTGGAGGTACCACAAGGCAGCTAGTCCAGATGGGTTAACCAGGAGGGCCCTAAAAGGGTGTGCAGACCAGCTGGCTGGGGTCTTCACTGAGACCTTCAACACTTCACTGTCCCAGTCCTGCGTCCCGCCGTGCCTAAAGTCAGCCACAGCTGTCTCACTGCCAAAGCAGACCAACATTAACAGCCTCAGCGACTACCGACCAGTTGCTCTAACGCCTGTTATAATGAAGTGCTTTGAGAAACTGGTCCGACATCACATCATGTCCTGCCTGCCACCCACACTCGACCCGCTCCAGTTTGCACACAGAGCTAACAGATCTACTGAAGATGCCATTGTTACAACGCTCCACACCACCATCTCTCACCTGGAACAACACCGGCTCTCCACCAGACTGTGTACTGAGTCCCCTACTGTACACTCTGTACACACATGACTGTGTTAGTTCCCACCCAGACAACACAGTCATCAAGTTTGCAGATGATACCACCGTGGTGGGGCTCATCTCTGGGGAGACGGCGTACAGAGCTGAAGTTCAGAGGCTGTCAGATTGGTGTGCAGATAACAACCTGGACCTCAAAACTACCAAGACAACAGAGCTGGTAGTCGACTTCAGAAGGAGGAAGTCTGAGCTGCAGCCTGTCAGCATCAATGGCGAGTGTGTGGAAAGGGTGTCCAGTTTCAAGTTCCTGGGTGTGCACATAGACACAGACCTCCAATGGAGTTCAAACACCTCGGCTTTCTGACAATCCTCAGAAAAATCTTTGGTCTCTTTTTTCTGATGGTCTCTTTGCTGTGATGGTCTCTTTGGGACACTGTGTTTCGTCTGTTTACTCTTTTTTGTTCCTGGTCCAGCCTGTCGGGGGCACAGCTCCTGCTCCACAGTTGTTCTTAATGGTTAATGGTCTTCAACTGCAGGTTGTCTGAATGCTAACCCAATGACTCTAAATCATTTCTCTTTGTTAACTGAAGCAAGAGAGCTCAGACATCAAAGGTCACAGATTGCTGTCAGAAAACAGGAAACACCCTCTGGCTCAGCTTGAAGGTTGTGTGAAGATCGTGCAAGTGTTTCCTTGGTGCAACTGTCACACTGACAGACTTCAGATCTTTTCCTCTGCAGGTCCTTCTCACTTGTTTCTGCTGCCTCACACATTAATCAGTCTGCAGGTCATGTGACTGCAATTATGGGCTGTTAGAGGGAAACCAGATTTCATCCATTTGAATCTGGGACCTTCAAGCAGGTGAACCAACATGACATTCTGACATGTTCTCCATGTTCTATCCCTGAGTCTTTGATGTTGGCTCATAAATGTGTAAAAAAAACTCCCTTTCTCCCAAACAGGATAATAAACCGTTTATTCAGCCAGTGCAAGAATTATCAGAGATATTTATCAGAATTACTTCTTTAATCTCAGTTTTGGTGGAATCCCCAATGTTGGATCTGCTGCTTCATTACAAACTGCTTCCTATGAGTGAAGAGTTAATCGGTACATCCACTGTTTGAGCTCCACGGAGAGCCGGCATCATATTTATTCTGCTGTGTAGTGTCATGTTATGGTCTGTTTCCACCTGCCACTCAGAGTGCTCAGCCTCGTCTCTGCACACGTTCCAAAGTGAAGGAATGAGTGAAGTTCCTGTTTGAAGTCGTCTCCACAGGAAGCGCAGCAAGAGTCAGAGACGAGCGTCAGACGGAGCAGGACCATCAGTATGTGCATATTAGATTTCAGTTAAAATTTGATTACACATGTCGTTTTTGAACATTTCTCACATGAAACTGAATTTCTTCACTTTACTCTGGTACTGCCCCACATTTCCTGCTCAGTAGAAACACGACAGCCGACAACCAAAAACACGGCATAGTTTAAGACAGAACAGCTTCACAGTTAATGTACACTCACATATACTCATCAGATATATATGTCTATATACACTCATATTTACATAATGTCAAATCTATAAACATCCACATCTAAATATACCACACTGAGTATGTGGTTGTGGCCATCCAAAACTTCCCAACTATTCTCTCCCAATACCAAACAGATTATTCTGCTCCTGACTCTTGTTTTGAGCTCCTCGCAGACACGAGATTGGGGTGAGACGTACAGGAGAAGATCTGGAGGGGAGCTGCCAGGATGCCATGTCGTTTCCCAGAAGAAGATTTTTGTTGTGGTATAAAACTGTGTTGCCTGCTTACAGGGTGATCCTCTTTGTTAAGCAGAGGTCAGGCAGCAAAGGTTTTTTGGTTTACATCGAGGTCCAGCGCGCTATAACTTGTAATTTCAACTACTGAAACGGATTATGCTATGTATTAACAGACCTCTCTGTATTGAATCATATCTGTTATTAACCTCTGTCTCTCTTCCACAGCATGTCTTTATCCTGTCTTCCTTCTCTCACCCCAACCAATCACAGCAGATGGCCCCGCCCCTCCCTGAGCCTGGTTCTGCTGGAGGTTTCTTCCTGTTAAAAGGGAGTTTTTCCTTCCCACTGTCGCCAAAGTGCTTGCTCATAGGGGGTCATATGATTGTTGGGTTTTTCTCTGTATCTATGAAGCGCCTTGAGGCGACTTTTGTTGTGATTTGGCGCTATATAAATAAAACTGAATTGAATTGAATTGAATTGAATTAAACCTGTAAAAGATAGTCGTTCTCCTGTACTTCCTTAAAGAAAGAAAAACAAACACAAACATACCCCAGGTATTGACAATCGGGTGCCTGATTGGTGCTGGATTAGCAGCACCTGTGAGAATGGACCCTGCTACAGCAGGCATTTGGTATCTACTCCAAGCATGCCAATCTGATGGTCCTTGCCACAGGGGAACTTTGACCAGATATTCCTCAAACCAAGTTCAGCATTATTTTGTTTTTATTTATACATTTTTCATGGACGCCATCCACTTCAGTTTGCCTACCAGCCTGGCATTGAAGCGGATGATGCCGTCATTCACCTCCTACATCGTTCCCTCGCTCACCTGGAGAGGCTGGAAGCACTGTGAGAATTATGTTCTTTGATTTCTCCAGTGCCTTCAACACTATTCTTCCCACGGTCCTGAAGGACAAGCTGGAGAACTCTGGAGTGGACCATCACCTCACTACTTGGATTTTGGACTACCTCACCGACTGACCACAGTATGTGAGGACTCAGGCTGTGTGTCGGACAGGGTCGTCTGCAGTACGGGGCCCACAGGGAATGGCTCTGGCTCCGTTCCTCTTCACCATCTACACTGCAGACTTCTCCCACAACTCCTCCCAGTGCTTCCTGCAGAAGTTCTCTGATGACTCTGCAATAGTCGGCCTCATCACTGATGGGGACGACAGGGAGTACAGAGGACTGACACAAGACTTTGTGGACTGGTGCCAGCTGAACTACCTCCAGATCAACACCAGTAAAACCAAGGAGCTGGTGGTAGACTTCCGCAAGCACAAACATCCTCCACTGCAACCACTGAACATCCAAGGTATGGACACTGAGGCTGTGGACTGCTACAGGTAGCTTGGTGTTCACCATAGTTCATCTGAACAACAAACATGGAGTGGACTCATAACTCAGACGCCCTCTACAGGAAAGGGCAGAGCAGGCTGTACCTGCTGTGGAGACTCGGGTCTTTTGGAGTGGAGGGCCCACTCCTGAAGACCTTCTATGACTCTATGGCCTCAGCCATCTTTTACGGTGTGGTCTGCTGGGGCAGCAGCATCTCTGCTGGGGACAGGAAGAGACTGAACAGGCTGATCCACAGGGCCAGCTCTGTTCTAGGATGCCCTCTGGCAGTTCAGAGTACCCTGCCTTCTTAGAGTCCCTGGGGGGTGCTCCACCTGGAGACTCTGTTGTCCTGCTGGGAGACTTCAATGCTCACGTGGGTAACGACAGCGAGACCTGGAGGGGCGTGAGTGGGAGGAACGGCCTCCCTGATCTGAACCCAAGCGGTGTTTTGTTGTTGGACTTCTGTGCTAATCACAGTTTGGCCATAACAAACACCTTGTTCGAACATAAGAGTGTCCATAAGTGCTGTAATGATATATATCATATATATATATTATATTCTTTTCTTCTGTATAACGTATTTTCCACACTATAAGGCACATATAAAATCCTTTAATTTTCTCAAAAATCGAGAGTGTGCCTTATGTATGAATTCTGGTTGTGCTTACTGACCTCGAACGGATTTGGGCAGAAATCTGTTAAAAAATGTTTTAGTACAACTTTGGTAAGCAGCACTGCTTGATGGATTGTCAGAGAATTACGGCTGCCGTAGTGAGGAGCTTCACGGAGTAATCTGGGTCCAAAACTCCGTCTCCTTCAGGTCCCAAAGTCAAACCAACACTAAGAGTTAAAAACGGTCTAAATTCTTTCATCTTTAATAAAATCATCAGCGTTGCTGCTTTACCAGGTGTAACAATTAAGTTTAACATCCAGGCATCCATGAACACAGAAGTTATTAAATTTAACGGAGTTAGAAGTTAACAGGAAATTAGCTCGCTAGTTTACACCTAAACATTTCATACCATGTTCTGACAGAGATTTTTGAAACTAATTCAAATGTACAGCTCTGCTACCACTTCCAACATAAATGAAGACAGAAAACTAAACAGCAGTGGCGTTTGTAAAGTAGCAGTTTTTGGCTTTCCCCATATTTCAAAAGTGCTTCATCTCTTTACTATGACTGTCGCCTGGCATAATTTGCAGATGATAATGGTTGTAGCCGCTGCGATGCTTTTGACCAAAACAGGCGCAGCTTGATGACATCATCAACATGCGCTATCGCGATAGAGCGATATAGTCAAAATCTCTATCGTTGGCCAAATTTATATCGTTTCTATCGTATATCGTTTATATCGCACACCCCTAGAAGGAGTCCTATCGGGCTTGGTTAGCCTGTGGGACTCCGGAGGCAGCCGACAGGTATCGACAGGCCAAGCGGAAGGCGGCTCGGGCAGTGGCTGAAGCAAAAACTCGGGTGTGGGAGGAGTTCGGAGAGGCCATGGAAAAAGACTTTCGGACTGCCTCGAAGAGATTCTGGCAAACCGTCAGGCGTCTCAGGAGGGGAGAGCGGTGCTCTACCTGCACTGTGTATAGTGCTGGCAGAGCGCTGCTGACGTCGACTGAGAAAATTGTCAGGCGGTGGAAGGAATAATTCGAGGACCTCCTTATTCCCACTGACACGTCTTCCGAGGAGGAAGCAGAGTCTGGGGAGGAGGGGAGTGACCTGCCAATTTCCGGGGGCGAGGTCACTGAGGCAGTTAAACAACTCCTTGGTGGCAGAGCCCCTGGTGTTGATGAGGTCCGCCCCGAGTTCCTGACGGCTCTGGACGTTGTAGGGCTGTCCTGGTTGACACGCCTCTGCAATGTTGCGTGGAGATCAGGGGCAGTACCCGTGGACTGGCAGACCGGGGTGGTGGTTGCCATCTTTAAGAAGGGAGACCGGAGGGTGTGTTCCAACTACAGGGGGATCACACTCCTCAGCCTCCCTGGTAAAGTCTATGCCAGGGTGCTGGAAAGGAGAGTTCGTCCGCTAGTCGAACCTCTGATGCAGGAGGAACAATGCGGTTTTCGTCCTGGTCGCGGAACACTGGACCAGCTCTTCATCCTCTCGAGGATACTTGAGGGTGCATGGGAGTTTGCCCAACCAGTCTACATGTGTTTTGTGGACTTGGAGAAGGCATTCGACCGTGTCCCTCGGGGTGTCCTGTGGGAGGTGTTGCGGGAGTATGGGGTGTCTGGCCCATTGCTACAGGCCATTCGATCCCTATACAACCGTTGCAAGAGCTTGGTTCGCATTGCCGGCAATAAGTCGGACTCGTTCCCGGTGGGTGATGGGCTCCGCCAGGGCTGCCCTTTGTCACCGGTTCTGTTCAGAATTTTTATGGACAGGATTTCTAGGCGCAGCCAAGTGGCGGAGGGCTTTAGCTTTGGTGGCCTCAGAATCTCATCTCTGATTTTTGCGGATGATGTGGTTCTGTTGGCTTCATCGGGTGAGGGCCTCCAGCTCGCACTGGAACGGTTCGCAGCCGAGTGTGAAGCAGCGGGAATGAGGATCAGCACCTCCAAATCTGAGGCCATGGTTCTCAGCCGGAAAAGGGTGGAGTGCCCACTCCGGGTCGGGGATGAGTTCCTGCCCCAAGTGGAGGAGTTCAAGTATCTCGGGGTCTTGTTCGCGAGTGATGGGAGAAGGGAGCCGGAGATCGACAGACGGATTGGGGCTGCGGCTGCAGTGATGCAGACGCTGCACCGGTCCGTCGTGGTGAAGAGGGAGCTGAGTGTAAAAGCGAAGCTCTCAATTTACTGGTCGATCTACATCCCTACCCTCACCTATGGCCACGAGCTGTGGGTAGTGACCGAAAGAACGAGATCGCGGATACAAGCGGCGGAAATGAGCTTCCTCCGAAGGGTGGCTGGCCTCTCCCTTAGAGATAGGGTGAGAAGTTCGGCCATCCGGGAGGGGCTCAGAGTAGAGCTGCTGCTGCTCCACATCGAAAGGGCCCCGAGGCAGACCCAGGCCAGCCGAGAGATATAATCTCTCGGCTGGCCTGGGAACGCCTTGGTGTTCCCCCGGATAAGCTGGAGGAGGTGGCTGGGGAGAGGGAGGTCTGGGCCTCTCTGCTTAGGCTGCTGCCCCCGCGACCCGGCCTCGGATAAAGCGGATGAAGATGATGGATGGATATAATACAAAAACCAACTAGTCACAGTTCAACTTTTACCTATTTAAATTTTCAGCGGGTCCAGCTCCGGGGCTTCCTTTGGATACGTGGGCGACCCCCGGACCCACTTCATCACCGGCGCCGCTGGATGCGTGGGCGGCCACCAGAACAGAAACCTCCCTGTCGCTTGGCCAGGGCCCGGGGGCGCTGGCGATCCGGGCTAATCCCCTCTCCTGCTCGCGGTGGGGGGAGTAGGTTTGGCCGGATGGCTCCCCGGCCTCAGTCGGGCGATGGGGGTATGTGGCGGGGCGTGGCCTGCGGTGCCGTGCAGGGAAGGCGGACGCACCACAGACTTGAATATTGTACCTGTCCTGTGGTTGGGGTTGGTAATGGTGAGCTGGCAGCAGGAGAGCTGCAGCTCTGTGTGTATTGTGAACAGCAACCGTGTATGTGCTAATAAAGAATGCTGCAAAGCATGTTAATGTCACCGGGTCTGCTGTGGTCATTTACAGATATATAATATAACACCATGGAAAACACACATGAAATTAGTGTCTGAGGAAGAAGGTGTGTTCTGAGACGGGTGTAACGTAGTGATGAAGCACTCTGGAGCCATTCAGGAAGCTGACAGCAGAAATAGTCAGTATGGAGGAGTTAGACTGAGTCCTGCTGTAAATCTGACCTTTGACCTGCAGATTTTTTCCTCTTCATCATCACTCCTGCGGTTTCATGTTGGTCTTTTCTTCCCTCCCATTTCCTCGCTTCAGCGTCCCTCTACCTCTCACCTTGTTGCTGGGAAAGCAGAACTTGTTACAGTGCGTTGGGTAACGGCGGTCTGACTCAGACTGCGGTGGCTTTCAGAGCGCACCGTCAGCACATTTCATCACACTCAGACCGTTGGCAGGTAACTCAAACTGTCAGCGATGTGGCAACTTGAGGCGACCTGCCGCTCCCACACTTCCTCTGAGACCGCCGCTCAAGAGGAACTGCTTTTACCTTCAGTGACCTGATGGCCCAACGCCCTGCTGACAAAGCTTAACTCTTTCCACGTGAGTCACCTCCAACTGTCATCGGTGATCACAAGGAGGAGGTGATTCCTCCTGATTCACACCTGTAGTCCTGTTTCTTTACCCCATGTTCAACTGTCAGCCTCTGACCTGTGGAGCAGTCAGCAATCTTTCTACCACAGGAATCTGAGGAGGCACCAACGTTCTCAGAGACGGCCCCCGACTGAACCACCAGAATAATAAAAACAATGTCCATCTTGTTGTGCCTGAAGCTTCTGTTTGCCTCTGAAAAGGTTCAATTTCTGAATTTGTCTCTCCTGGTTTAGTCTGTAAACTTGTTGGCTCTATGTTCACTAGCAGTGATTCCAGGAATTAGTCTGATCCGCAGCCCTGTGGCAGCTTCTTCGCTGTCAGTTTCATGTAGGTCACCTGGTTTCTATCACAGGTTCAGGCCAGGCTGCCAGTCTGTTCAGACTCTGTTCCAGCGGTTAGACTGGCCCATTTTACCTTCAGGGATCAAACCAGAACAGTCTCATCAGTCATCACTGATTATTAATTATTAATTATTATTGCTGATTATTATTTCTTATTACTAATAAATTCAGTTCATTATTATTATGATTATTACTGCCTGTTACCTGATACTGATCATTAATACTGATTACTGTTTCTTAATGAGGAAAGTTATGTTTGAAATGATGGAAATGAAAATTTAAAGAGTAAAATTGTTGAATTCACATATTAATATTCTTTCATTTTTGTGCTACATTTAAAACATTTTCTGACATTTGATAAAGTTTCTATTCGACCTAGACTCCAAATGTTTTTAATTTTTAATTATTTTTTTATTTGACATTTTATTTGTTGAATCTGATTTTTTTGCACAAACTCTTTTGTTTCTCCTCATCAAAATATGTACATGGATAAATAAATGCTAATTTTCTTCTTTAGTTTTGTGTGTGTGGTACAGATTTTTGGCGTTTTTTAAATTTTTGACCGTCAGCGGGCCTGAGAGGACAGACTTCAAACCTTAGAGAGAAGCAGCTTCATCAGAGCTCACAGAGAAGTCAGCAGTGTGTTTGAATAATGAACTAATAACAGCACCGAAGGCAGCGATCACTGTGATACCCAATGTAATGCTCTCTGGGTCTGAGACATGTTGCTGAGTTATCTCTGAGCCTGACACGGTGACATGCCTGGCAGTCGCAGCGGGCTCCCTCGCTCGCTCTCAGACTGTGGCGTTGGACTGGATTCAGGGATTAGCTGTTCCAGGGAGGGAGGAGGGTTTGCTGGCTCGCATCGTCCCCCAGAGGATGCTGGGAAAGAGGAGGGAGGGCCCCGAAAA
Source organism: Neolamprologus multifasciatus (assembly GCF_963576455.1). Classification (NCBI taxonomy): domain Eukaryota; kingdom Metazoa; phylum Chordata; class Actinopteri; order Cichliformes; family Cichlidae; genus Neolamprologus; species Neolamprologus multifasciatus. The sequence continues at coordinate 35,366,005 of NC_140454.1, forward strand.
AAAACACCATCCACCCCCATCATCTGTGTGTGTGTGTGTGTGTGTGTGTGTGTGTGTGTGTGTGTGTGTGTGTGGTTGGTATGCAGGGTGATGGCGGCCGACCAACCAGCCCGACATACCGTCAGAGCTATGGAGGCCCAGAGCTGCCAATAACAGAAATGTTTGAACAATAAAACCTCCACAAAGATTTTAGTGAAGAGAAAAAACAAAAAGCAGCTGTTTTCACAGCATCAAGTGTAACCTTTCACTGTCAGAAACAAGAAGGAAATCATTAGACCTTAGGCTTTTAACCTCTTAAGCCCCAACGCCCCCTGATACGGGGGCAAAAGGCAGGAGATCAGTTAGGCTTGGGGCTTAAGAGGTTAAACAATCTTGGCTCATAGTCATGTTTTTAGTATTTAGTATTCAACAGATTTACTTTTTTTAAAAATGTAATATTCGGACGGACGGACGGACGGGGGGGGGGGGGGGGGGGGGCGACAGCTGGAGTGCCCACTCTACGTCAGGGACGAGTTCTCCTGAGTAGGCTGAGGTGTTCGGCCTCCTGGGTGAGGTGGTCAGGGACTGTCCCACCAGGAGGAGGCCCTGGGAGGGCACTCCTGGAGTGTGTGAGGAGGACCCAGAAGCAGACACAGGTGAGGAGAGAGACTCAGTACCAACAAAAGGCGAGCCTTTATTTCGGGCAGATACACGTGGAACATAAATGAAAGCAAAAACAAAGTAAAGCACAACAAGACTGATGAACTCTGACTTCACAAGGAAAACTATGAATCAACTATGGCACTATGACGACTGTGAACTAACCAAGAAGCTATGACGACTGTGTCCACTATGACTTTAAACTATGACTTGGGAAAAGTAGCACAGACGACCTGACGCCGACTGAACGAAAACACACAAATACACACATGAGGTGATCAGGGGAAGTGGAAACCCACGGGGACACAGCTGACACAAATAAACATCATGACACCAGAGGGAAGTGAACTAAGACAATGAACAAAGAACACAAGACCTCTCCAAAATAAAACAGGAGACATAACAGGACACATTATGACACAATCATGAAACATGACAGACAAACACACACAGATACAACATGACGAACCAATAACAGACACTTAAACACAGGCATAAGTGAAAGGAAGACACTGAGGACAAGGCTACATAGTGCACAGGAAAAGACTCATAAATAAGAAGACACAGAATAACCTAAACTAGACCTAAACTTAAGGCAACCTGATAATAATCCTGAAACTTAACATTCTTTCAATGTAGCATAAGAAACCACTAATACCAAATGCACACAAAATGCCAGGTCACAGACCCAGCCCCTGACACCCGTCCCCCAGCCCCGGATAAGAAGAAGAAGATGGAAGTTTTTAAACACAACTCTCCTCCTGAGTTCACATTTTATGACTTTATCGTCAAATATCCTCCAAATACAGAGATTATTTTGGTCACTTTTTTACATGAACATCAACTAAATCACAAATGTCAGAGTCTATTTTAATAAGTAGACTAATAATTCATAACAATGTGAAGAAATTAACCGATAATCTGGTGCAGTGTTTGTGTCCGCAAACCTGAACAGATCTGGAATATTTTAATATTCAAAGACTTTCAGACATCATTTATAATCGATTATCTCCCCAAAACCTTTTTTATAAAGTCAGTGGGCCTCCGTACAGGAGTGATGTGAGTGAAGAGTGAGAACCAAAGAGCAGAGAGGAGAAGCTGTGAGCAGATTCAGGAGTCGCAGATGGAGCACACAGAAGAGGAGAAGAGCTCCACCTGCAGGACAAACAAACAAACACATCCAGCTCATTTTATCCTGAGACCTGATAGAAAAGCATCATCATCACTATTATTATTATTATTATTATTTACAATAATGTTATTATTATTAATAATAATGTCTGTATTTGTTTTCATCCCCAAACTGAAACAAGCAGCAGGATAAAATCAGAGCTGGAGTTTAAATCTTTACAGTCTCAGAAGGACAAATCTATGGTCTGTCTGATTTGTCTCAATGATACACATACATACTCATATGTACTGTATACACTGAATATATACATGACTTGTAAAAGTCACAAAGCACTGAAATGATCACACTCTTAAATAAAGACACATGACACATGGCTGTGACTGGTTTACCTGTGAAGCTGACCGCAGCGCCGCAGTGCTGAAAGCGCTCAGGGTGGCCGTTCAGCCCATTAACCTCCAGATGAGGGGCTGCTGTGAGCTTTGTCCCACATCAGAGAACAGCTGCTGGTCTTAATGAATCTGCAGCGACGCGTATGGAGCTTTTATTACCATCTAAGAGCTGCCTACCCCCCTCGTCTGGAGGCTCCACAGAGGTACGAGCAGAGCTGTGAGAGCTCCACAAATCTGAAAGAACTTCATTCAGGAAAACACACCAGGTTCAAATAAAGAAGAGTCAGCTGCTCCCTCGCTTCCACGTGATTGATTTGCAGATTTCACTTCTAAGTTATCCGGATAACTTTCATGTGTGAACTTTTTATTTCCTTATATAGTGTTATATTTTGTTTTGTTTTAAGATCTAGAGCTTTCACCCCACAGGCCTCACATGTTCTGGATGAATTTAGAGTTGTTTTTAGATCAGTGCTGAGCAGGAAGTGACAGGCAAGTAAGGGAAAGTTATGCTGTGGTAAAGTGAGACACAGCGAGCATTGAACATGACTGAGAACATTCCAGCCACTAATTTTCTCTGCAAGTATGTTCCTGGACAGCTTTTAAGGTTACAGCAGTAGGAATTAAACTCCAACCAACTTCATCACTGGAGGGGCCACAAAGAAGATCTGGACAGTTCGCAGCATTATACTGACCAGTTTTCTGTTCTTATGTGGAAACCAGGTAACAAGGTGCCGACTCCCTCCAGCAGAAAGGGAACACCACCCTCGAAATGAAGCCACACCGAAGACTCACCGGAACCAGCTTCTCCACAAAACAACAACATCGTGGACATTTTGCCGTTCATACACAAAGCACTGTCCAACTTTGACCCATCCTGGAAATCCCCCATAAAGTCTTTCAGGTGCTGTGTGCGTCAGTTCATCCAGCAGCAACAATTACTGCTGAAAACTTAGAGACTTAGAGAGACTTTGAGCTTATATTGTCACTGAGCGGTTTCTTGCACAGCGAAATTGGGTAGCTGGACCACAAAGGTGGAAAAGTAAACAAAATATATATACAATAAAGGGGGGGAGCAATATATATATGTATATATACATATATGTGAGTGAACTATATAAATGGTGTATGGGTAGAAACATTGAACAAGATATTGAAAGGGTGGTGGTTAGGGTGGAGGTGGTCTTTAATAATCCCCCTGGCTCTGGAGAGATATTTTGAGCTGGCGTATCACACAGGCATGGCGTGCACCAGCACACTCTCGATAGTGGCACGGTAGAAGGACACTAGGAGGTCAGTCTGCAGCCTGTTCCATCTCAGAGCCCTCAGAAAATGGAGGCGCTGCTGGGCTTTCTTCACCAGGACTGATGTGTTTGTGGACCAAGAAAGGTCCTTAGATATGTGGGTGCCGAGGAACTTAAAGGAGGACACCCTCTCTGCATAGTCACCTTTTATGGATAGGGGAGGGGGATCAGTTCTTGTTTTGAGGAAGTCCATGACCACTTCCTTGGTTTTCTTGGTGTTTAGGGTGAGGTTATTGTAGTCACACCATTCTGACAGTCGCTGGACCTCACCCCTGTAGGCGGTGTCATCATTGTTGGTGATGACCCCATCAGAGTGGTGTCGTCTGCAAATTTGATGATGATGTTACTGGTGTAGATGGTGTATAATAGTGGACTCAGCTCACATCCCTGTGGTGAGCCAGTGCTGAGTGACAGGGTGGATGATCGCTGGTTGCCAACCTTGACTGATTGTGAGCGGTCTGTGAGGAAGTTTTTGATCCATGCACATGTGGAGGGGGGGAGTCCAAGTTCACCAGCTTGTCTATAAGAATGTCTGGGATGATAGTATTGGAGGCCGAGCTGAAATCAATGAAAAGCATCCTTACCGATGTCCCAGGATTCTCCAGGTGATGCAGAGCGGAGTGGAGTGTGGTGGAAATTGCATCCTCTGTGGACCTGTTTGCCTTACAGGCAAAAACTGGTGGGGGTCGAAGCTGGGTGGGAGGCAGTCCTTTATGTGCTTTAGGACCAGCTTCTCGAAGCACTTTGCAATCACTGGAGTCAGTGAGATGGGTCTGTAGTTGCTGAGGCTACTAATGGTGGTGGACATGGGGACTGGGACTATTGTTGACGATTTCAGAGGGACAGAGACATGTGACAGGGAGAGGTTGAATAGTCTGGTGAACATAGGAGTCAGCTGGTCGGCACAGGCTTTGAGCACTCTATCACATATTCTGTCAGGGCCAGCGGCTTTCCTCTGATTTACTGCTCTGAACACACTGCAAACCTGGAGTTCATGGAGGCTAAATGTGTGGGGGCTGTGCTCAGTGGAGGCTGTGGGCAGGACGGTGCGCATGCTGGGGGTGACTGCAGATTTCTTGAAGCGGGCAAAGAAGTGGTTAAGTTCCTCTGCTAATAAGACGTCCATGTTATCTGTATTTGTCCCATTGCCTTTGTAATTGGTGTTGTGTTTCAGGCCCTCCCATACCTTTCTGGAGTTGTTAGACAGGTTATCTGAAAACGCGACACTCACAGAGTAGCAGGTAGCAGGAGGAGGGGAGGGGTGGACGAGGTTGACCCAGTGCAAAACACAAAACAAAACACACTGACACTGTATTACAGTTTAATTCCTGGACTTCCTTTAATTATTACATATTAAATTCTTATTGCTGGTGATATTTTTGGTCTTAAACCCTCTCTTACTTAAAAACTCTACAAAAACCAAAACACAACAACAGAAAAACTAAGCAACCTGGAAATTTTGCTTCTCAGTGCTGATAAACGATATGGTTTAAAAATGCCATGTTACTCCTCCTCCCTCGCACAGATCAGTCCACTGATTCATTGACTGATCAGTCCAGATCAATCAATCAAGATGGCGCCAAGTATGGCAACCTCATCACAAGCTCCCCAGAGGAACCGCTGTTTTTTGTGTTTAATTTTACTCTTCCTTTATTTCTTCACTAGTAACACTTCATGTTTTTTGGTATAGCCCCAAGGCTGCCCGCTGGGATTGAAACGATGGGACGAGGCGCGACTTCTCAGAACGGGCTCATTGAGAGCAGCACGGTTAAGAGCTTGGAGACGCCTACGGCTGCCGTGAATACTCAGAATAACCTCTGAGCGTACATTGGATTACATCGTGGAACAGCTCACTGGAGTCGTGAGTTCTCAGAATCGGCTCTCTGAGCAAAAGAATGACAACACCAGCAAGTTTGATACCATCATCGGGAAGCTCACGGTTCTCCAACGGGAGATTGAGAGACCAGTGTCGGAGTGTTAAAGAACTGCTTTGAAATTCTCATGAGTTGTTTGTAAAAGAAAAATCACCATCACTCATGCGGCTACCCCTTCGGCGCCAGCTGTGGGCTCAAGGCTGGAGCCGAACAAAAACACCCTGATAACGACTGTGTTCAGTCTGTTTCTTCCCATTCCCTACAAGGCCACCTGGGTTGGCTGGAACAGCGGTCTCCAACCTTTTTTGCGCCACGGACCGGTTTATGCCCGACAATATTTTCATGGACCGGCCTTTAAGGTGTGGCGGATAAATACAACAAAATAAAACTAGTACCGGTACCAAAAAAAGAAGATTTATTCATAACACACGTGAAAAGACCCAGGAAAACCGAGTAAACGATAAAAACTATAACAAAATAACACTGAAAAGCGATAAAAACCCTGAAAACTATACATTTCACACCTGAGCCTCAACTCTCGCGGCCCGGTACCAAACGACTCACGGACCGGTACCGGTCCGAGGCCCGGGGGTTGGGGACCGCTGGGCTGGAAGACTGTTTACTTAGCCTGGCAGGGCGAAGGACACTGTCTCAGCTGAACTATGGACACACACACATACATATACTGATACTGATAAGCACTCACCGACGCATCACCCTCCCTACCCCGGATCCAACGCCACCTCCAACGCTTACCTCCCCTCTGATGTGGACATCGGGTCAGTTGGAGGCGCAGTCGAAGATTGCAGCGGTCCCAGATCAGATGTACACACTGGAACTCTTTCCCATGTTGCTGTCTGTGTTTATTGTGCTGTGGTGTGTTGATATCTGTGCATTCCTGTATTATCCTTCTGTGTTACACATTTCCATGTTTTTTTCCTCGCTACCTAGCCTGACCTCATCTCTGCAACTGACAAATAAAGGCTATCTCATCTCTCATCTCATCATGTTTAGCTGCACTGCTGTCACAAGTGACACTATTTAACCAAGGTGGAGTTTTTATTTACACGCTTGTCAGGTTTATCGTGTTTCATATGTTTGTATCTGTATGATGTCACAAGAGTAGAGCAGGTGAGTGTCACCCACCTGCTCTACTCTTTTGTGAGAGGCAGCCAATGAGGTTCAGGTTCAGGTTAATGTTTATTCATCTAACAAAGTTTCTAAATCTGTGAAAGATGATTTCAGACTGAGGTTAAGCTGAGTGCTGCCACTGCCACACGTTACACTCAGGTGCCTTCATGAAGCAGCGGTCCAGCAGCACAGCTCTGTGAGCTGGACGGAGGGTCGGCCTGGTCTGCAGAGTGAACAGGAGGTTCATCCGCCTCGTCCCTGTCACTGTCCTGTAGACGTCCCACTGGGTAAAATCGCTCAAACTCTGGCAGCCTGTAATTCATCTGCAGCTGTAAGTGCATGAGCGGCGACTGATGGCGTTCAGTGTTTGCTGCTAATCAGCTCCTACTCTGTATTCATGTGAAGTGAGCTTGGAGAGGATAATGGGCAGCTTTCTGCTGCAGACTACGACCCAGCCCTCCAAACCAAAAAAAAAAAAGATTTTAGAAAAACCAGACGGCTGATAATGTGAGTAAACATGGAGTGCTGCAGCAGAGGAGTAAAACTGTGACACATGACTCTGGCCTGTACCTTAATGACTGCTGAGGATCATTAAACATACAGAACCTAAGACCGGCTGATGGAGCTCACAGACATACTGAAACCAGCTCTCAAGATCTGGGTCTCTGGGTGCCTGTGAGTCGGCATTCAGGGTTGATGTTTGTGTAAAGAGGCATTAAATCAATAAAGTGTGTTATTTATCACAAGGTGTGTAAACGAATGGGACGATTGGGTGTAATAATGACGCAACTCCCCATCTCTTTAGAAGGACAGGCCTTGCTGTGATTGGCTGCCTCAGTTTAATCTTCATGAAGTGTTTTTCTGGCAGTAAGCTCAGCTTTTTGGCTCGTTCCTCGCTTCTTATTGTAAATGCACCCACAGTGTTTCAGAAAGAGACCCAGCCCTCCTCTCTGACACTTCCCAAAGAACTGAAACTGAAGATCTTACCTGGGCTGAAAAACCCTGCAGTTCTTCTAATGTCCACCAGAGGCAGCAGTGATTTAGTCCCCATAAAATGAACACGTTTGCAGCCTGACGCACAAACTATTTGGTCTCTATATATAATTTGTCCTTTGTACCAACTGTACGAAGGTTTCTATAACTTACCTGTTTAAATTATTAGGGGCGTGGCCTCTTTGAATGACAGGTCAGTGGCAGAACAGGTGGCTGTAGCTGCTAGCTGTCTGCTAGCTTGACCTGAACTGGACCTTTGTGCTGTTGGAGCATTTGTAAAGACATCATGTGACCAATAATAAGGCTCCCGTTAGGTCATTGTACTAACAGAGCACACAAGGAGGTGGAGCTCCAGTTTGGTGCACTGTGAAATTAAGGATTTGATTTGTGTGTGACTGAACACTGATTAGCAGATAGCTAACTGTTTCTTTCGATGAATTTCCACTAGGTTAGATTTATGGTTTCTTATTTATGGTCAGTGCTGCTGTAGATTTGCTGGATCATAAACAAAGGAGCTGTCAGACTGCAGAAGCTGCTACCGTTGTTCATTTTGTCAGTTTTGGGGGGAATGGCTCAGTCTGAGGATGTGCTAGCTGATCTTAAAGAATAGAGTCTCTGTGGTTTCTATGCTCATTACTGTCCCATAGAGACAAACCTGCATACATGGTGATTTCCTGTGTCCATAAATCCCCTGAACATCATGTTGGAAGTTTATTTTAAAAGCAGCTCTTGTCTTTGCAGCTGTTACACTCAAACTCGGCAGTGACCTCAGAAAAACATCCGCTGTAACTAAGATAATGTAAACTGCCTGTTTCTGGAGCTGTGATTGGACGATGGGTAGACACCGTGTCATGGTTATAGGTCTGGTGTCAGAGGGTTTATGTTTGATTATTAATATTCTGTGATTTAGTGGTTTTTCATGGTTTAGTATTTTGTACTTCTAGCTCAGTTAGTCTTTGGTATTTTGGTGATTTCTAGTCTTAAGGTTTTGTTACTGTGCCTCTCCCGTGTTCTTTGTCTTACGTCTGGTCATCATGGTTTCTATGTTCATGTATTTCCAGTTTCCCGTGTCCTGTGTTATTCTGTTTTGCTTCCTCCCTGTCTCATGTGTGTGATTAGTCCCATCTGTGTTTCCCTCCTGGTCCTCACTCCCTTTTCACCCTTTGTGTATTTAGTCCTCTGTCAGTTCGTCTGCTGCGTTTCTCCTCCCATGTTTCCATGTTTCGTTTAGCTTACCCCAGTTTAGGTTTTTGTTTGTTTGTCTTCCTTTTGTTTATAGTTTTGTGTAGCCAAATAAAGGCTCGCTTTTTGTTCATCAGCTCACTCTGCCTCCATCGTCTCATTTTGGGTCTGCATCCTCTTCACTCCACGCCGTCTGCCTTTCCGGATGTAGAAACCTCTTTCTTTTATTTTACTGTAAATTGCTTTGGTTATAAATGTGCTATAGAAAGAGAATTTACTTACTTATTGGTCCACAGGTGGAGACTAAACTCAGTTTTGGTTGGGTATCAAAGGTTCTGACAGTTTTCATGTGGTTGGATTCGAGTAGCACAGCTAATAGAATTAACTCTGCTGAAGAATTATAGCCGAGTTTACAGTCCCAGTCTCTGGAGACCAGAACCGAACGGACCCGGTTTAAAGTAAGCCCACGGTGTCAGTGCTGAAGCCTACCTGAGTTCCTGTGGACCATGAGAGGCTGAGCTTTGTGATGATGAGGCTCGTTGTTCTGCAGACTGAGTTTCTCCTGCCTCCTGAATGAGAGCTGTTATCTGCTGAGGATTCATTTAAAACACGTTTTGAAACTGGAAATGAATCGGCGTCTTATCGAGGCTGCTGCTCATTTTTAAATCAACATCATTTCACAGGCGTGCTCGGTTTCTGATAGGAAACACTCAGGGTTGGGATAAATGATGGGCTCTCAGGCTTTAATTAATCACACTTGAAAAGACTTTGACCTTCTGAGGAGAAACAGGAAGTGTGGGATGTGACGAGGAAACGGTTGCTTTAATGAAGCCTGTATGATCAGAAGTCGGAGGACTTCAGGCCACCGTCAGAAACTTTCCTGATGATCAGCTGACATCGTTTAGCTTTTCCGAACATTTCAAACCTACAAAGAGATGAAGGAGCTGTTTTTTTTTATTTAAACCGGCCTCCAACGTTCAGACACGTGAAATTAAAGCTTCCCGATCACACTTCCTTTGGTGACCTCTGGGTCAGATCGCTGTTTCAGCTCCTGTCAGAGGCGGCGAGGACGAGTCTCATGCTTCTGGAAATGTGTCTGACTGTTTGGGTTAGGAAATCACCACAGGCACCGCCCTCGCCCACCGACAGAAGCTCATGACATTCGTGGTTAAACTTCAGGTCATAAACATCTGTGTCAAATAACATTAAATATTACAAATAAAACAAAACAGG
>NC_140454.1:35383378-35478378 GCF_963576455.1 Neolamprologus multifasciatus
GGCTCATACATCCTAAGACTTGTTGTTGATTACAGCTCCGCCCTCCACCCTCTGTGACTGGCTACAGGACTTTTTGACTGGCAGGCCCCACTCCGTCAGGATCAGCAACAGGACTTCAGCCAGCATTATTACAAACACTGGCGTTCCACAGGGTTGTGTCCTCAGTCCCATCCTCTACACCCTGTACACCCACGACGGTGTCGCCTCCAACAGGGATAACATCATACTGAAGTTCACGGACGACACTGCAGTGATCGGTCACATCACTGGAGGGGATGAAGCAGCTTACAGGAGAGAGGAGGCCGGTCTGGTGTCATGGTGTGAGGACAACAACCTCACCCTCAACACTGACAAGACAAAGGAGATGATAGTGGATATGAGGAAGAAGAGGAGGCCTCACCAGCCGCTGTTTATCCAGGGACTTGAAGTGCAGAGGGTGAGCAGCTTTAGGTACCTGGGTGTCTACATCAGTAAGGACCTCACCTGGACACTGAACACCACACAGCTGGTCAAGAAGGCTCAGCAGCTGCTGTATTTTCTGAGGAGGCTGAGGAAATTTGGTATGTCGGCCAAGATCCTCAGCAGGTTCTACAGCTGCATTGTGGAGAGCACCCTGACCAGCTGCATCACTGCATGGTACAGCAGCACTACTGCTATGGAGCGCAAACGCCTGCAGAGAGTGATAACAACTGCAGAGAAGATCATCAGGACCCCGGTGCCCTCTCTGCAGAGCTTCTACCATCGCACAGTCCAGAGGAGAGCTGCCTCCATCCTCAAAGACCCCACACACCCCCAACACGGACCTTTCACACTTTTGCCCTCAAGACAAAGGTTCAGAAGTGTGAAATCCAGAACATCTCGACTCAACAACTCTTTCTTCCCCACTGCCATCAGACTCCTGAACAGCTGACCTATTTTAACAGTAATAATATTTTTTGTACATCAGGTCATCTCACATATTGCTCTTTTGCACATAAATCTATTTAATACTTCAGATGTTTTCTCCATTTATTTATCATGCTATTTGTATTTTATCTATTTGTACATATTAACCAGCATCTGCGTGTGGACAGCAGACAAAGAATTTCATTGTACAGAGTAATGCTTTTTCTTGCACACATGACAACAAATGCTTTGAATCCTTGAATTAGATGAATTTGGTGTTAGAAGTGAAGAAGCTTCTTGGATGAGAAGTGAAATGTCTTCAAGATGTTAAAGAAGACCAGACGTTTTTCTTTCCAAGCTCCTTAGACTACCATGACCTGGATTACTGAGGACCTACATGATGTTAGTTCAGTCGCTAATTGCTGTTTCCACCACCAAGTGACGAAACAAGTTTAAAGTATAAATCTCAAAGGCCAGAAAGTTTATAAAGCCTTTTTATATTTTTTAGGTTTTATTTGGATTATAGTACAAAAAAAAATAGTTTTACTGAATTTTGATTGGTTTATGGAGGTTTCGTTCCGCTTTTATTTTTCTCTATTTTTCTGACAGCCCACCGACCTCTTTCCAATGGGCGGGGCTTTTCCCTCGTTCCATGGACTCTACACACAAACACGGCTAATCATTGGTGAATAAATGGGGCTCCGGATTGTTCTAGGCATCCTATTGGTTTTTGCAGATGCCCGTCAGATGATCGTGTACGCTGTGACAGGTGACTATGGAAGACTGTGAAAAAAACAAACTGATCGCAGCGTAGCCGCCATCTTCCTCCTGCTGTCGGCCTCAGAGTGTGGAGTGGAAGTAATACGGAGACGAGGTGAGGGGGAGGCGGACAGGTCGGCTGTACGCTGTGAGCCAGTCCGGGATCGTTCACACGGCGCTTCCTCCCGCTGAGCGAACAGACGGGAAGTTTTGAAGTTTTCCTCCTCGGAGCTAAGCTAAGCTAAAGGGTAGCCGAGCCAGCTAGCATCCGTGTGACCGAGAAGTGATAATCAGAGGCGGGCTGAGGCTACACCTCCGCCCGGCTTTCTGCGGGGAGGTGAGTTTGATCCAGGGTCACAGCACGGCTGAGGCTTCGCGGAGAATGGTGCAGGGGTCCAAGGTGAACTGTGCTTCATGGCCGGAGGTTCGCTGATGGAGTTAATCCAGATCAATCTTCTGATTGATAACCTGTCAATTCGTCGATAAACCGATTTCTGCAGCATAAACCTTTACAGCACCGCCCCAACCCGGCGAGCAGCCTGTACTGGTCCTCAGGTCCGGATCTCCTGACAGCGCACCATGTCTCAGGGCCTGCCCAGCTCCTGGGACCCTCTTCCGGAGTGCTCTCACGGGGCGTCCCGGTGAACAGACCGCAACCGCTGCTTGGACTAGGACATGGTTCCGGTGCCCGGAGTCCTGTTGTCAGTCAGAGGGAGCGTAATCCCGGATTAGGATTGAAACTAAGATTTATCTGCGCAGCACCATGGGATCCGCCACCAGGCTGGCCTTCAGCGTCCTCCTAATCACCTGCTCCTCAGGTGAGCACACCTGGCTCTAACATCATCAGCACAGACACAATCGATTAGAAAGCAGAAGAGTGTAATTCTGATGTCACAGGAAACAAGCCCCAGTAAATAACTCTGAGCTGCTTTGATCCTAATCCAGGCTCAGAGCTAAGATAGGCTCGAGCAGTCAGCTGTGTGTCAGTGATGCTGTCTGCTCACTGAAACGCCCCAGGGCAGCTATCCAGCAGCTTTATTTCAATGGTGTATATCATATATAGGTGATCTTCAACCACAGGTCACCCCAGACCTCCTGCAGAAAACCTGCTGATCAGATATTGGTCAGTTATTGATTAGCTCTTGAGCTGACAGGAAACAGCTGATCTGTACCTGTTTCAGTCACTCTCACGATGCTGTATGCTTCCTCTGCCTCCTCAGGTGCAATCCTGGGCCACACTCAGACTCAGACCTGTGTGCTGTACAGCTACAGCTCCTACTCCTCCTCAGTGGAGGGCCGAGGGAACATCAGCGGTGTGGAGATCTGCTCCGTGCAGAAGGATAAGCGGCAGCACTGCTTCGCCACCTGGAGGAACACCTCCGGTCAGGTGACCGTGGTCAAACAGGGCTGCTGGCTTGACGACCCTAGCTGCTATGACAGGTAGGTGGGGCCAGAGAGGTCATGCTCAGGTAACAACAGGAAGTAAAGGAGCACCTCTGTGGTTCAACAGGAGGATAGCAGAGTTTAGACCTGATCGGTTTATTGATTGATGATGCTCCCAGACCTGAACCTGACTTTGTTCGAGTACAGAGTGGTGATTTTATAAGTCCCCTCAGGGCAGGTGTGTTCAGGTGTATGTCTACCTGTAGTTGAATTGGTTTGCCTACGTGTTGCTGTAGGTTCACTCGGAGGACCAGAGTGATTTCAGGAGAAGAAGAGCTAGCTCACACTCACACACTCCGTGTGTGTATGAGTTAGTTAGATAGCACTAAGAACTTAGAAAAGTGTTTGTGTGAATGGCTGAATGAGCGAGTTGTATAAAGCGCTTTGAGTGCTCAGAGTAGAAAAGCGCTATATAAGAACCAGTCCATTTACCATTACCTGTCACCAGTCACCCCATGTATCAATCAGGGCAATTGATCAGGTTTCATATGTGAACTGAGAGGTGCTGTAAAAGCTCACCTGTGTGATAACATTTCTATCACTGTTGCTCACCTGTGTGAGCTCATGTGTGAGGTCACTTGAGAGTTCAGTGATAAAGCTGAAAGACATTAGTGCGTGTGAGGAGGAGGAGACACATCAATTGGGTGGGTTACTTGAGTGTGGTGACCTCATCTGTGCTGTTTCCTGATAGGTGGGAGTGTGTCGAGAGGAAGGAGTCCCCTGACGTCTTTTTCTGCTGCTGTGAGGGAAGTCTGTGCAACCAGAAGTTCTTCTACCTGCCCAACAGCAACCACACGCCACCGCTGCCCCGTACGTACCTGCTCATCTCGCACCTTATTCTGAAAATCTTTGATGTTAAAACAGAACCTTATAGTGAAAAGCCTCCTGTACTTCATGTTGTAACCTGTTTTCCGTGTGTGTTTCCATAGCGACAAATATCCCACTCACACTGCGACCCCCGGTGGTCACCGCGCTGATGTATTCGCTGCTCCCCATCATGGCCGTTGCCACCATCGTCCTGCTGTCCTTTTGGATGTACCGACACCACAAACTGGCCTACCCACCTGTGCTGGTGCCCACACAGGTGAGACCTCCTGTGAGGAGTGGGTCATGTGACAGTCAGGTGACTTCCTGCTCTGAGTTTAAAAAATGAAGAACAAACTTTTACAATAAATGCTTCATAACAGCTTTAATCAGCTGTCTGTTCCAATCAGGAAGTCAGGAACACCGTCAGGTTGATGTTCAAAATAAAAGGCCTGAGGCACTCGCAGGGTGATCAGGAAAAGCACTGTTTCCACGGTAACAGTACACAGAGCTGCTGTTTGTTGTAGTTTTTAACAGCATCATCAACTCTGTCACGTGACTGTGTCATGTGACATGGATGCTCTTTTTGTTAAAAACATGTCTTCACCTCTGGGGTGGGAGGGGCTAAGACGCGAGGAGGCGGTGACACATAGCTGGAGTAGTGAGGCAATGCTGATGTTTCAGAGGGAGGCTGTGAGTTAGCTCCACCTCTTCCTGTCTGTGTGACTCTGAGCTGTTTCTTTGCCTCTCAGCACGCCTTTCACATCATGGTCGAGGTAAGGAGACCCACTGAGCGTGCTCTGTCACCACCCGCCTTGTGTTCTCCCACTTTGGGTCTCTGAGCACCTTTATGTTTTGTGTCACATGATGTCTGCACGTCCCGCTCCTTCCTTGCCCTGCATGACTGTGTCAGCACGCCACACCGCCCATCTTTAGGCCAGCCCACTCTCATAGTTCTGTCACTCTGTGTTGTTAATGTACACATGTCCATGTGGGTGTGGCCTGACAAGATGTTCTTTATTTTCCTGTATCCTCTGTCTCTGATCTCCTCCTGCCCCCCACAGGACACCGGCCCCCTGCCCCCCTCCCCCGTCCTGGGACAGAAGCCTCTGCAGTTGCTGGAGCTGAAAGCCAGGGGGCGCTTTGGCTGCGTGTGGAAGGCTCAGCTGCTCAGTGAACACGTCGCCGTCAAGATCTTCCCTCCCCAGGTCGGTGTGTGTGCCGTTAATCTTAGTGTGATTAATATTGATAATACAAGTGGCCCATTTACTGCACAAGTGCTTCCAAGCACTTTGGCAAAACGCTTGGCTATGAGAGGAGCGTCAGAGCGTTGGTCTTCACGGCTCTTCTAACATCCAGACACTGATGACCTTCATACAGCTGAGCACCAACAGTCACATGACTGAAACACAAACACGTACATTTAACAACAACAACAAACGGGTCAGATGTGAGAATGATTTTGTTTATTGTCGTAGAAACAGAATAAATGTTAAAAACATTATCTGATCCTTTGTGTGAAGTCTTCATGAGCAGCTGCGCCAGATGTTTCTGCTCCATATACATGAGCACATCTGCGTGAGGGAATAATGATGAGCAGAGTATTCATTTCCAAACACAGTGACAGCGCTCCAGTGAGACGTGAAAGTTAAATACAACGATCCAGTTTTGATCAAACAGATTTTCTCTAAAACACTGAAATAAGCCAAACATGATGTTTAACCTCCACTGAGTGGCCAAAGCCTGGGGAGATTTAAAAATGATGTGGCAGGAGTCAGGGAGAATAAGCCTCGACCTTTTGGTCAGGTGACCCCTGGCGAGGCAAACTGGCCGTTCGCCCAGAGGGAGGTGATGTTTGGAAATATCCATATCTACATTCTCGCCTGAGACATCTTAAGAGTTACTTTGTGTCACAGAAACGGGCACATTTCAAACTTCACTCACAGCTTTAGCCGCTCTCCTCCGCCGCGGCCACTTTTGAGTTTCAGTTCAGTTTTATTTCCACAGCACCAGTCGCCTCGAGGAGCTTCATATTGTAAAGTAGATCCTACAATAACACATATTTTCAGATGAAATGCAACCTAACCCTTTGAATTGATGATGTCTCACAAGAGCACATGTTGAGAAATTACCTCTGTGTGAGGTCACAGTTGGGCCACGCCCCTGACTACTCTGACCTCTGACCTGTGCTCAGGAGCGTCAGTCTTGGCAGAACGAGTTTGAGATCTTTAGCCTGAGCGGGATGAGACACGAGAACCTGCTGCAGTTCCTCGGCGCTGAGAAGAGAGGCAGCAAGCTGGAAACGGAGCTGTGGCTTGTCACCGCCTACCATCACAAGGTAACAGTGATCCCGCAGGCTGGAGGTGGAACTGCAGAACACTCCTAAAACTCCATTAGAACCTGGAAGAACGTGGAGCGTAGAGTTTGTGAATGTGTGGACAGAAGACTGAGTCACTCTAACAAATTTGACCTCTGACCCTCAGTCTTCACTCTGTTCTCCATGACGTGTTCTCAGGGTTCCTTGACTGACCACCTTAAAGCCAACGTTCTCTCCTGGTCTGAACTGTGTCGGATCGCTCAGTCTATGTCCCGAG
This sequence comes from Neolamprologus multifasciatus, assembly GCF_963576455.1. Taxonomy (NCBI): domain Eukaryota; kingdom Metazoa; phylum Chordata; class Actinopteri; order Cichliformes; family Cichlidae; genus Neolamprologus; species Neolamprologus multifasciatus. The sequence continues at coordinate 35,389,864 of NC_140454.1, forward strand.
GCCTGGCCTACCTGCACGAAGACATACCTGCATACAAACCCGCCATCGCACACAGGTACGAGCGTACGGGCACACACACGCACGCACACAGGTGCGTACACACACACCTGCCTGACAGCTCTGTGTGTTTTTCAGGGACTTCAAGAGTAAGAACATCCTGCTTAAGTCCGACCTGACTGCCTGCATCGCCGACTTTGGCCTCGCTCTCAGGTTTGAGGCGGGAAAGTCTCCAGGTGACGCTCATGGACAGGTGTGTCCACCCGAGCTACGCCTCATCACACTTTGTCATTACAGCAGTGAGAGTGTAACAGTCAGTGGAAACAGAAATATCTAAGAGTGTTTAGCAAATGCACGATGGAGTTCCAGGTACACCTGACGGTCCAGGTGAGGACAGTCTGGGTTAGGAAGAAGCAAATAGCTCCATCTGGTGGCTGATGGGTAAATATTCAAGGATGTTTGATAAAAGAAGAATAATTAGTGCTGGGATGTTGAGCTGGCCTGATTGCAGCTGTGCACAGCAGGGGAGGCGGAGCTGAACGGAGCAGAGTGTCCAGAGTGTGGGGAAGAGAGAGAAATGAGAGCAGAGCAGCCAATCAGAGGGTTTGAGGTGAAGCTGCAGAGCGGATGGTGTGATAAACTCACTGCGTTTACATATTAGTAGCAGCTTTGAGGTTGGCTCTAAATGAGCTGTGTTTGTTTACCGGTCACAGCTCGATCTCCACAGTAATGACATCATTTAGATGCTGTTGTGTTATTACAGAGTTTTAAAATATGTGTGAGGACCTGCCATGAGGTCAGAGGGGGCGGGGCTTCAGATAAGTGCTGCGTAACAAGTTCAAACTTTATTGATATCAGTGATGTTATCCATGTCTCCTCCACCAGCTCCTCTGCTCTTTGTAGTTGTGTCACATCACCTCAGTAAACAGCTGATCTGGTTCCTGTCTGTGTCAGGTGGGGACCAGGAGGTACATGGCCCCAGAGGTCCTGGAGGGCGCCATCAACTTCCAGAGAGACTCCTTCCTGAGGATCGACATGTACGCTGTGGGGCTGGTGCTGTGGGAGCTCGCATCACGCTGCAAAGCTGCTGACGGTATGAAACGCCAGAAGGTCACCTGACTCACCAGGTCAGCACGTCAAAATTTAACAACAGCCCCCAGGGACTAGGCCTGGCCGGGGTCACGCCTGGTTGGTTGTTAAAGTTTGACCTGCTTACAAAGAATGGTTATGTGACATGTGAGGAAACTGACATGAACATGTCGTTGTGGTCGGTGGAGGCCAACGCCGCCATCCTGCGTTTACGTGTGTGTGTGTGTGTGGCAAAGTGAAGACTATCATTGACTGATCCGCACACCTGGTTTTCTGTGGTTCAGGTCCAGTAGATGAGTACCTGCTGCCCTATGAGGAGGAGGCGGGTCAGCATCCGTCTCTGGAGGACATGCAGGAGGTGGTCGTCTACAAGAAGCTCAGGCCCACAATCAGAGAGTGCTGGCAGAAGCACGCCGTGAGTCACTACGCACAATGCACCAGCACATTACCCACAGCCGATGCATTTGTTTGAAGCATCAGGATGCCCTCACCGCTGGTGTAGTTTATAAAGAAACAAGTGCTATGTTTGACCTCTGATCCAGGTCTCTCCTCTGCCCCCCGGCAGGGTCTGGCTCTCCTCTGTGAGACGATGGAGGAGTGCTGGGATCATGAGGCGGAGGCGCGGCTGTCAGCGGGCTGCGTGGAGGAGCGCGTCGTGCAGATGCAGCAGCAGCAGAGCGTCACGGCCCACGAGGAGATTGTCACGGTCGTCACCATGGTGACCAACGTGGACTACCCGCCCAAAGAGTCAAGCTTATGATCAATCAGAGCAGGGCGGGGACGCCAAAATAAAAGACTTCATGTAGGATGGAGAGTACAGATGTGCTACAGGTGTACAGGCTCGTGCAGGTAAGCACAGCTGATTGGGTCATCAGCAGGAAGTCTGATCAGGAACAGAGACAAACTTTATTTCTTTTTTCACCTTCTGGAGCTGACAATCGCGTCCGCCATGAACCTTTTCACCTCCGATGACCTAGTCTCTCAGTCCTCGCCGCCAAGAGGTCAGTCTGACCTTCAGGTTCGTCTCGGGTCAAACTCAGTTCTAGTAAAGCTGCTACATGTGGCCTCATTGAGTCAGAGTCAGGTGAGGACATCAGGAAACAATCATGTGATCAGATGTATTGATTATCGGAGAATAAAAACATCAATCGGTTTTACACAAACAGAGCCGTGTTTTTATTTTCAAACACTAATTTACTGTGTGTGTGTGTGTGTGTGAGTGTGTGAGACGTAAACTGACCTCAGCATTGTTTACTGATCCGGAGTTCTTCATAAGACGTGCATGCTGTGGAGACCATGCTTCTGTGTGAAGCCATCTGAGTAGGCGGGGTCAGACTTAGGAGTCTCTTAGAGAAACAGGAAGTCATTTGATCATCAGGACAGGCTTTGATTGGTTGGTTATTTAGCAGCTGAACTCTTTGGGTGTCACCTTAAGCTGAGCAGCTGGAGGTCAAAGGTCAGCAGGACTGTTTTAACCTCAGATGATGCCGATGATGTCAGTGAACACATCACTAAACCTGTGCTGCATTCAGGGCGTCTGTTTTCTGACTGCTGAATCTGTTCATATGAGAACATGTTGCGTTCAGGTCCCTGTGCGAATCGAGGATCGGGTTTCCTGATTGGTTTTAAATATCCCATCAGGCTCAGGTCACGTGATCATTGTTCTGAACTCGATCAGGTAATCCAGACTTTCTCAATCAGCTCTAAGCATGGTTACAGGAAGGAGGCGGAGTCAGAAGCATGGACAGATGTGCTGACAGCAGGTATATGGGGATCAAACACCTGCAGACAGAGCAGCAGGGACTGATGGAGCTGATGGCACTATCACACTCTGACATCACTGCTGTGAGTGATGTCATCAGTTCACAGGTGTCGTTACTGTAGCTGCACGCCTGACGGATCAAACACACCTGAGAGTGAAGTCGGTCTACAAACTTCAGTTAACTTTAAAGTCTGCATCACCAAAGTAATGCTTTACTGTACTCAAAATTACTGAATTACTCTAAATTCAGTAATTTGTTGTTTGTGTGCTACAAAGGCTCTTCAGTTCTTTGCAGATAGAAAGGAAACAAACATCAGGTTTTTTTCTTCCTGCTACAATCATCTGATTTCAGTTGGTGTGTGGAAGGACGAGAATGGTGGACGGTCTACAGCGATCGATAGATATGGATGTGACCTTTATTTTTATTGCACAAAAGAAGAGAGCAACCGTAAAGTGCAGTACTGTGTCCAGGACAAACAGCTGCAAACATCTGGGCAGACGTGTTCATCTGGATGTTTTCAGTGGGAGAAACTTTTCATCAGATGACTACAGGTTTCCAACCTTACTAACAAAATCAGAGAAACCAAACAACCTCTGACTAAGCGGATGGCACAACACGGAAGAGCTCAAGGAACTAACCTCCCAGCCCATTGTTCGGGGGTGCTAGTGTCAGTCATCATACAAATGTCATGTTTATAAGGTGGGAAACCTGCAGTCAGCTGAGACTGAAGACGTTACCTGGCTGATGATGAAAGGTCCAGATGAACAGAATCCACTTTTTGAGATTACTGCTTTGTCTTTTATTGGCTCAGGGGTCACGTGTGAAGAGTTGGGGGTTTGTTACCAGGTGTTAGTGTGGTCCTGAGACTGGAAGGTTGAACCAGGAAGTGTGTGTGTCCTGTGCTGAGCCGATGGCAATAAAGGAACAGCTGCACTGTGATTCAAATGCTTTTTAGAGCAGCAGCGTGCTGTGTGAAACACTGCCCCCTGCCGGTAAACCCCAAAATGAAAGCAGTCTGAGATCATCACTCAGTGGTAATCAAGGTGACGACGGGAACATCATGTTCAATCTCCGAGCACGCTCAGGTTAGAGGTGTTTTGATGCGGCGCGTGGGCGATGTAGCTCGACCTCCTTCAGTCAGAGGATGAACTGGAGAGTGGAACGTAGATCAGTGGATATACTGATCACAGACACACGTGTTTCTTCTGTTTTCAGATATTTGACAACTAAATTAAATTTTAATTAAAATTTATATGTTGATATATGTTAACCCTCATTCTGCCGGCATATTTAGCATACCGAGTGACGCCTTTCTGGGGACTTAAAACTAATTTACTTTGAAATTTAATATGTTCTAATAAAATGTCCACCCATCCATCCAGATGTTGCTAACAACATGTGCTGGGTAGGCCTGCCTACTTAAATATAATGTAATCTTTATTCCATTTTAAACAGAAAACAGCTGATACAGGGGTGTGTCATGCTGAATTTATGGTTAGAAAGTAAAAAACTGTCCTAATTGAGTATTTCTACACAGTGGTGTCAATACCGTTACTCCAGGAGCGTAACCGAATACTTCTAGAGATCAGATCATCAATGACCCTGACCATACTCTGATTTATCAGGTTAATTATTTACTCTAATCATGAAGTTGTCAGAAAATTCTGATTTTTGAAACGGGAATGTTTCTCAAGCCTTCTGAAAATCCACCAATCCTCTTCTGCTTGTCCTTGTGGGGCGGGAACTGGAGGCTAGCCCAGCTTCCATAGGGCAAGAGGTGGGTACGGTCTGTCACAGGGTCACACACACACACACACACACACACAGAGAGACAGACAACCATTTGCACTCATATTCACACCTATGGCTAATTTAGAATCTAACTACACGTGTTACACAACTGTGGGAGAAGCACACTCCACAACAAAGGCCCCGCCCAGGTGGGGGCCAAACCTTCATCCTGTTCCTCTTATGAGGCAGCAGTGCTAACCACTGTTCCACCTTATCACACATTTATTTCTAAATTAATAAACTTTGTTCTATTCACTTATTTTAAAAACCCCTCTGACAAATAAAAAAAAGTATAAATGTTTATATGAGTTTTATTTTGAATCAATTTTGATTTTCAGGGAAAAAATCTAATCGATGAAGTCTTAAAGAGCCTAAAACGTCATGAGTCAAATATGACCCATTTGGCTTTAACCCGAACGAAATCATGTTCACGCTGGATGTGAAGGGAGGACTTCATGTCCCATGGTTCTTTGCGGTGGTCCAGGGTGGACCTGTGAGAGGTGGAGCCTTCAGCCTCCTGATGGAGAAGCACTAACCGGAGATCGCAGCCTCTGAGCGGACCGTGTGGACCCGAACCAGAGCCGAACCTCCCGGGTTGTGTGTGTTTCCGCGTGCGTGTCGGTGCTTCTTGTCGGTGATGGAGGCGGCGGAAGGTGGCGTGTGCGGGGTGAAGGTGATGTGTCGCTTCAGGCCGCTGAACGAGGCGGAGCGGAGCCGCGGAGACAAAAACATCCCGAAATTTAACGGAGAGGACACCGTGGTGGTGTCGGTGAGTACGCGCGCGCTCACACACACACACACACACACACACACACACACACACACACACACACACACACACACCGCCAGCGCCACGGTGTGTGTGTGTGTGTGTGTGTTGTTTAGTGTGCAAACAAACCTGCTGTGTGTAACTGCAGAACCACTGCACGCTGCTCCTCCTTAAATCAATCAGTGCATTGTTTGTATTGATCAAGCCGCTGCTTCGAAGCAGGAGTCAAACATGCTGCAGTTCTATTTATACAGCGCCAAATCACAGCAACAGTCGCCTCAAGGTAGATCCTACAATCAACAATCATATGACCCCCTATGAGCAGCACTTTGGCGACAGTGGGAAGGAAAAACTCCCTTTTAACAGGAAGAAACCTCCAGCAGAACCAGGCTCAGGGAGGGGCGGGGCCATCTGCTGTGATTGGTTGAGAGAAGGAAGACAGGATAAAGACATGCTGTGGAAGAGAGACAGAAATTAATAACAGATATGATTCAGTGCAGAGAGGTCTGTTAACACATAGGCTTTTTCCCAATTCAGGGGTTGCATCCTTTGGAGGATTAAGGGCTTCACTGTAGACCGAGAAGGCCGGAAGTGCGATGCTTGTGAAATGCGATGGTTTAGCTTCAGTTGCACTGCTCATGTTGCCTAGCAACCATGATAATAACTGCTGGAAACATTTCATCTGGCATTGTTTGACAGAAATAAAGGACAAATTTCTTATGTTCATCTGTTTGTTTTACATGAGCTCTGTTTGATTTGATAAGTATCTGAGGCTGAGACCACGGGACTGTAAAACATGATTGTTGGGCTTTATTTCTGTACTGAACAGTAGGGCTGCTCAATTAATCGAATTTTAATCACGATTACGATCTGGGCTTTCAACGATCATTAAAAATGACTGAGCCGATTATTAGCACCTCCCTCGTGCTTTACTCTCGCGCTGCTCCGTGTGGCAAATCGAGCGCACCTCTCTGCATTTCGAACTCGTGTCACAACAATTAAGAGGACCCGAGGGAAGCTCGGAAAGCTAAGCAGAAGTTATTTGGAGAGGAGAGTGACTGCTGTTGGTTGAAAAGAGAGGTAAAAAACAAACAAACTTGGTGGTGTGGAAACATTATGGGTTCGCGGAGTCAGACGTGGATCAAGTAGACACAGTGTGTAAACTCTGCACCACAGAGCAACACTGCAAAGTTCACTAAACACAGATGTTTACATTTTTCATTTATTTCTTATATTGCAAACATTTGCACTGTTATCAGTATTTGCACACTATTTTATATTATTAGTAATTATTAAGTAATTATTATTAATGACTTATTAAGTAATTAATAAGTCATTATTCAATACATTGTTATTGTTAACCCATTAAAGCCGGTCAGAGCAGCACGCTCTGTTTTGCGTAATTATTTTTAAATCCCTGTAGAACCTGAACCACGTGAGCTAGCGCAATAATTTTTTTTGCATATGAAACCAGAGGAGTTGTACTTACATCTTATGCCATCAGCTTGTCCTAGGTCACAACCGGAAACCGGAAGTGACATCATTTTCGCGGAAAATGTAGTTTTTTACTTGTAGGCTTTAAAAGCCTATACTGGTGTTTTTATAAGTCATGTTTGACTTTTCTGAATAGTTGCTGGGATGCTTAGAACTCGAATTGCACTGCTGGAAATAGTTTATTTTGATGCACATGCTGTTTTCTTTGCAAATTTGCATCATGGGATTGTTTTTTTGTTTTTCCTGCAGTGTATAAAAATTGCTCCAAAATAAAACTATGAAGACACTCAAAATAAATTTCCTGTTGTTGGAAACTATTTTTTGCAACTTTTTTGTATTTAAAGTTTTCCTCCCCATCCCTGGCTACCTCCCTCTTCCCGCTCCACCACACCCACCCACACAAGTAGGGCCTTGGGGTGCGGGTGTGTCACCAGGGTGCAGGGGAGACATCCCCCCCCCCCCCCCCTCTGTCCTCTTCTGGCCACCTGTGCCTCAATTTTATCTCACAACTTAGACATCCACATTACTTACACTCTCATAACACACACACACACACACATATACATACATACATACATATATATATATATATATATATATATATAGGGCCTTGAGGGTGGGCACGTTAACGGCGTCCAGTAGACGGTCTGTGTATTCAAACCTACCTCTGGCGCCGGTGCCCACCTCTCAATTTTATTTTTTTTTGTACATGTCCATTTATGTTTATTCCTACGTTGGGTGAGTGCTGAGTGTTTGTATATGTGTGCATGAGGGTGGGAATGCATGTCTGTGTCTGTGTGTGCCTGTTTGTCTGTGTCTATATGTCAGGTCGGGTCTTAGACTCCACCTCTCTGGGAACTCCCAGGCCCTCCAAGTGTGGAGGCCTATCTCCCCTCACCACACTCCCTGCCGGTGACTGATGCCCTCAGGGGTCGGTGCATTGTTGGTTCTTGGTGTCCGGGGCTGGGCGCTCAGGTATGTACCAGCTCACTCCCGGTGGCTACTTCTTGGTGGCGCCTGCTGCTCGGTCAGGCCTCTTCTGGGGTGCGGAGGGCCCTCGGGCCTCCGGCCTCTGTGCCTGCAGCTCGGTTCACTCTAATTTTACATATACACTTAATTTTAAGTTTTAATTTTGACATACTGTATTAACACAATTGATCAAAAATCAGACAAAAAACATACAATCCGAGTAGAAAAAGTATAAAGTATATTAAAGTATTTGTTACTGTAACAACCACAAACATGTTTAATGAATCATATTTCATAACTTTAAATTATAAATTGTCAATTTTAATTTATATGCACAAGTTTTGCAAACAACAAAGTTATTTGCAGCCATTTACCTTTTACCTTTTTTTAATAACCATTTCAAACTATTTCCAGAACAATCAGCTGTTCTTCAATAAGATGCCACAAATTATTTGTGCCACTGCAAATATTTCTGTCCACTATAAAGGAAACATCACAGCCTGATACCTGCAGGTCTGACAGCAGCAGGTGTGTCACTGCTGTTTCTACCTGGAGACAGCAGTCGCCTCATTGTTCTGACACACAACACAAAACTATCCACAACACTACACACTAACTACACAAGACAACACATTAACTACACACTCCAAACACGCTAAACGTCACAAATCTCTCACATCTCAAAACTCTCTCTCTCTCTCTCTCTTCCTAAACAACCAAATGTCATGTTGCCATATCATTTTTTGATTGGTCGACATGGTGCATTTTTCCACCAACACCAACGGGCTGTTTTTGTTTTGTTTTCTTATTTTTTGTTCATAAGCAGAGTGCTTGCTAGCGCTGTCCGCTGTCAGTAAACATGACTAAAGTATTCAGAAAAAACGCCGTGTCTATATTGTTTATCATAACTCTGGTTTTACGTGCCGTATTAACACAATTTAAAAACTGGTATATATCACCTTGTTGATATATACCAGTATTAAATATTAGAGAATTTAAGACGAGTTGGTGTTTACAAGTTTGTGCAAAAGTTGTGCGATGAGAATTTAAGTGGCATTTGTTGAAGTGACAGTGTGCAGAGTCCTGTAATTGTAGTGAGGGTGTATGGAATGTCAGCAGTTCAAAAGTCTGATGGCTTGTGCGTAGAAACTCTCTCTGTCTGCTAGTGCGGGTCTGAATGCTCCTGAACCGCCTGCCAGATAGCAGGTGTGGCTGGGATCAGAGAGGATCCGCTGCGACTTCCTCATGCAACGCTGTCTATAGAGATCCTGCATGGCTGGAAGTTTATTCCTGGTGGTTTTGCCCCCCTAGCTCCAGGTGTTGTGCCAGAAAGTGATTGTTGTCCACGGGAGCGCGCAGCTGCTTAAAGCTGTAGCGTCCAGATTACTTACAGCTACTTCCATGCAACTGATATAAGATGCTGTAAGATGAACACAGCTTCAACTGTCTGTTTGTTGAAAAATAGTAACGGACCGCACCTTGTTCTTGTTAGTAACTGTAACGGCGTTGTAACAATAGAAATAGTAATTAGTTAGATTACTTGTTACTGAAAAAAGCAACGCCATTAGTAACGCCATTACTTGTAACATTGTTTTTCTCATCACTTGTCATTGCAGCAGTGAACTCAAACTCTGTGTCAAATACTGAGCTTCAGTAAAGATTCAAGTTGCAGTTATTTAGATTTCCTATCACCTTAAATCACAGGTGTTGAACTCCAGGCCTCAAGGGCCGGTGTCCTGCAGGTTTTATTGTGTCCTTGATCCATCCCAGTGTACTTCCGACCCAGCAACACACTCAGACACAGACTTAACAACGTAGTGTATACTGTACAGTGTAGTGACGAATGCCCAGACCTCTACATTGGAGAGACCAAACAGCTACTTCACAAGCGCATGGCACAACATAGAAGAGCCACCTCCACAGGACAAGACTCAGCATCCATCTGCATCTAAAGGTCAAAGGTCACTCTTTCAAGGATGCCAATGTTCACATTTTGGACAGAGAGGACAGATGGTTTGAAAGAGGAGTGAAAGAAGCATCTATGTCCACTGTGAGCGACCATCTTTGAATAGAGGGCGGGGCTTATCACACCAACTGTCTTCCATCTATAATCCAGTTCTGAGATCCTTCCCAGACGCCTGAATGCCCACTCACATCCTGGGCCTTTTGACCTTAGTGAGTCACATGATAGGGTGGGGCAGGTCTTAGAACTGAAGAAGCTTCTCAGCTGAAACATCTTCATCAAACTTAAAGAAGTCCAGCTGATTTTCTTTTCTTTTCAAGCTCCTTACGCACTGACCAACTTTTAGATTGAAATTAAATTAATTATTCAGCAGCAGCCTGACAGAAAGTGCAGACACAGGCTGTTTACTGATGGAGCACCAACATCTGTCAAAGCTCTGAACCTTTAAAATGTTGTTTGACATCAATGACATCATTCAATGTGTAATGTGTTGACATCTGAAGAAGAAATGTAATCAGATTACCATCTGGCTGTCCACAGCTGCAAAGATGGAGATGCAGATATTTTACTGTACTGATAATCAATCACACATTGATGTACTGAGGACTGATTAACTGTGATTCAGATAAATTCTCTCCCCTCTGAGCTCTGACAGAGACTTAAGTTAACCTGTCTGTTATCATGATAACTGAGACTGAATGACTCCTCTCAACCTGAAAAAGACTCAACCTGTGAAACCTGAAACGTTTTCAGTGAGAGGATTAAACATGTGACTGTAAACATTCCCAAATGCCCAGTGTTGTATGGTCCTGTTTTTCTCTTGTTCATAACTAAATGTGAAGCTTTTAAATGTAGAAATAAAACTGATCATTGAAAAATCATCAGAGACAGCTGTACTCTCTGAATTCTCTTGTTTGTTTGTGAAAGTTTTAGACTGAACTTTATTTAAACTAACGAGACAACAGTGAAAGGTTTGTGGTGATTTAACGAGCCCCCATTAAACTCAGACTGAACGTCTTGTTTTTGTTCTCATTACCTCCCCTGAGCCTCTGACCCTTGACCCTACTCTTTATATAAAGGTAAATCTGTTGTAGTGGCAATTCCTTCTGTTTGACAAACCAAACATCCCATAATTAAAAATGCACAAGCCACTGCACTGAGATAATATTTCGTACGCAGGCAAAAGAAGTCCACTGTCCAAAATTGTAAGTTGTGTTTTTATGGTTTATTCATCCAGTTTGGCAATAACAAGATCCTTTTTTTGTTTCTTCCTGCTGCTTCTCCCGCTCTGGTAAAAAACAAACAAACATAGGCCCACCCCAGTGCATGCTGGTCCTATACCAGTCTCTTTATTTATAGAAACAAAATGGCCCTACAGCTCTTACTGACTCATTGAACAAGGTAACATCAAACAAACATTGAAACAAATATTAACCGACAAATAAACTTGTAAATAAACCCCAAAATATAAGTAAACTAACAACAAACTTTAACAACAAATTTCAAAAATAATAAAAATAAAGAACAAATGGCTCAAACATCTGTTATTGTCTCGGTATTGTCTGTTTGTTTTTCTGAAGGACAAACTGAGACAGTCATGTGACCATCAGGAGTCCCATTAAACTATAAATTCTATCAAACTTTATTTAAAATCACAGTGGAGACACTTTGTAAAAAAAAGAATAATTAGATTTATGTTCAGCTTTCAAGGAAGCCAAGGCCGCATTACGTAAAGAAGGTCAAAGTTCAAACATCTGAACATTAACTGATGGACGTTGAAGATCTCAGAGGGGAGCACTCACACAGAGGAGGCAGCAGAGCTGAAGGTCTGCTGTGGGGCTGGAGATGGTCTGACAGGTGCTGACGAGGAAAGCATGGAGGGGTTTGTAGATGTGGGACTGACCAATCAGGACAGCTCAGCAGGAGTCCAACCAGGAGGTGATCAGGGAAGCTCACTGTGACCTCAACGACCAGCGGACGGTTGGTGGTTTTGATTCCTGGCTGCTCCAGTCGCCATGCCAAATACCCTTTGGCGACATATTTACCCCGAGCTGCTCTGTGAGACCTCCATCAGAGTGTGAATGTTGTATAAATGCAGATACATAAGAAGCACTCTCTTTTTACTCCTAGTTTTGTTTGTTAAAACAGAAATCTAACAGTCCTCACTGACTTACATTAATAATCTTGGCTTCGATGTGTTAAGATGTTACTGAGAGACTGAAACATCACACCATAACACTCAGTGTCAGTGAGCAGGGTGTTTTTATATGACCTCTTCATAGCAGGATGAGACTGTCTGCTGACAGCATAAATCTTTTTTTTTTTCAAACAGAGGCTTTTATTTTTACAGTGTGTTTCCTGTGTTTCAGGGGAAGCCATATGTGTTCGACCGAGTCTTCCCCCCAACCACTGAACAGGTTCAGGTGTACGACACCTGCGCCAAGCAGATCGTCAGAGGTCAGTGCAACATATTCCATTAAAGAAGGAAAGCGACTGAGAGGAAGTGACGGCTGTAAACGGCGTTTGTTTCTTTGTTTGTGCCTCAGATGTGTTGGGAGGATATAACGGCACCATCTTTGCTTATGGTCAGACCTCCTCAGGAAAGACTCACACAATGGAGGTTGGTCTGTTGTTTTATAGTTTATTTTCAGGTCTTTGTTTTGGTGTTATTTGAATGATTAATTAAATGATTCGTCATGTTTCAGGGGACCCTTCATGACCCTCATCAGATGGGCATCATCCCTCGTATTTCCAGAGACATCTTCGACCACATCTACTCCATGGATGAGAACCTGGAGTTCCACATCAAGGTGATTCTGCTTGTGAAACAAATCTTTTTATGTTGTTTTTGTGTTTCTGTTGTCAGATCTAACTGTAAAAAATGATTCTTCATCTTAATTCAAAGAAATATCATCATTTGATCAGTGTAGCATCATTTAATCTCCAAAGTATTTTTATTCTGAATCACAGTTTTTCTTTTAAGAAGACTGAACATGTTTAACGTAACATAAACACTGGCTGTGTATCTGCAGGTGTCTTATTTTGAAATATATCTGGATAAAATCAGAGACCTGCTGGATGGTGAGACCAACCCTGAACCTTTACTATGCTCATATAGAGTTGAATAGAATAGTAGAGTAGAAATAGAGTGTAAATACAATCAAGCTAATGCTAACTGCTATAATGATGCTTTCATGTTTCAGTGTCAAAGACCAACCTGGCTGTTCATGAAGATAAGAACAGAGTTCCCTTTGTGAAGGTAAATAAATCGTGTTAGCTGCGTTTCGACTGCAGGAACTAAAGTCAGCAGAAACTGTCTCCAGATGTTTGTTTCCACAGCTGTGGGGGATCCACTGGACTCACCTGGTAGCCTAAATAGTGACTGGATATAACTGCAGAGGCCTAAACTATTTTGGGTTAGAAGGTGGTTCATTCTTACTGGGGTAAATCGACACAGTAACTTGTGCTGTGAACTTAACTCGCTCTGGGGCCCGTTTAGATCCAGATTAGACGTCAGCAGGTATGAAGCACCGCCCACTGACCAATCAGTTCTCTAGAATACAGCGTCACAGTTCCTGGATGATCCGTCAGAGGTTTGTGTGCAAACAGTAGGAGGGTCTAAAGTTTTCTACTTCCATGCAAAGACATGGTATTAAATCATAAATATTAAATAACGAATAATAATATAGATTTTTAGACAGTGTTATTAATCTATAAGCATTATTATATGATTATAAAACAGGACACCTGCACTCTACCTGCTGAGCTCCTATCAAATATGGACATAGACTCATGTCTGAATTGTTAAACGGCAGCTGAGAGAATAGGCAAGGCAAGTTTATTTGTATAGCACAATTCAACAGCAAGGTGATTCAAAGTGCTTTACAGAGACATTAAAAAACAAAAACAACTAAGAAGCATGATTTAAAATGAAAAAGAGAAAAAGGAACAGTAGATAAAATCAGTAGTTAAAATGTAAGTTTTGAAATTTAAGCTTAAAAGAAAAACTTTTAAGGATTTGGTGTTTTATTCAAATGCAGCTGAGAACAGGTGAGTCTTCAACCTGGATTTAAATAAACTGAGTTTTTCCACTGAGCTGAGGCTTTCTGGGAGTTTGTTCCAGATTTATGGAGCATAAAAGCTGAATGCAGCTTCTCCGTGTCTGGTTCTGACTCTGGGAACTAATAAAAAAACCAGATCCAGATGACCTGAGGGATCTGGAAGGTTCATACTGAGTCAGGAGGTCACTGATGTATTTTAAAGTCTATCCTCTGACGGACAGGCAGCCAGTGTAAAGACCTCAGAGCTGGACTGATGTGGTCCACTTTTTTGGTCTTAGTGAGGACTCGAGCAGCAGAGCTCTGAATGAGCTGCAGTCTTAATGTGTTTTTCTAAGTTTAGGTCTGCATCCATCACTACACCCACATTTCTCGCCTGGTTTGTGGTTTTTAGGTGTATAGATTGAAGTTCTCTGGTGACCTGTAATTATTTTTCTTTGGCTCCAAAGACTATTACCTCAGTTTTGTTTTTGTTTAGCTGGAGAAAATTGTGGCACAACCAGTCATTAATTTCCTCAATGCATTTACCAAGAGCCTGTACAGGGCCTCGGTCTCCTGGTGACATTGTGATATATATCTGTGTGTCATCTGCATTCCCCTAACCTTAAAGAGTGCTTGGCATCTAACTCCACACTCTCTCTTAAGGCACATAAACCAAGCCTCTTAGCTTTAACACCACAAAAAACACCACACCAAAAACACAGAAAAACCCTCTAAAATAAACCGCAATAACTTTTGGGAGAATTTTATCAAACTTTTACCACTAATTATCCTAATTAAATAAAATCACTACGGACAGAACCCAGCAGAAGGCCCCCCTGAGTGAACATTCAATTTAGTTTTAACTTCGCATTTAGTACCTTTGGATAAAAATTATTCAACAGGTGGTACTGACCTTTTATGTCCCGGGTTTTTGTCACTCAGTGGGTCCCCTCCTGGATTCCCCCGTCTTTTGGCACCCCCGAGGAACTCCGCTCCCTCGCAGCGCGTCTTCTTTCCCCCCAAACCGGGTTTTCGGCACCAAAATGTAAGGTTCTTTTTGATTTGGAAAGGAAAGTAAGCGCAGACAGAGTCCTAGGGGGTGTCCAAAAAGTGATTTATTAAACACACACGTATTATACAGTGTGGGAAGCTGGACTTCCCTTTCTGTTCGCTACAACAAGCTTTATAGCCTTTATGACGTCAGAACAATTCCTGGGAGTCACCTTCTTCAGAACAACAACTCTTTCCCAGACTTAAAACCAGATGTTTCCAATCATCCGTATTTGGGAACATAACAATTGTGTAAGACGAGTGTGCAGTTGTGTAAGATTGTAGGTCCAGGCCACCGAAAGTTGAGTGTCCTCATCTGACTTACTGTGGACCCACATCTATGCTGGTGCTATGAATGATAGAGCATTATATCTAGAATGTGTTATTATATACTAAATGATAAATGATACATGATAATATTGATGATAACCTGATGATAAGTGATACAGACTAATGAAGTAATGATGAAATAATGATCGTGCATGTGAATAATAACACAGTAACAGTAAAATAACATTCCTTTACGTGACACTATGGTAGTTTATTTTGTTGTTCTTTATAATCTGTGCCAGTGGGAGCATGTAAATGTTAAACAGAAGGGGTCCCAAGATGGAGCCTTGGGGAACTCCACATGTGATACTTGTCTGCTCAGATGTGAAGTTACCTGTTGATACAAAGTATTTCCTGTTTTCTAAGTATGTTTTGAACCAGTTTAGTACAGTTCCTGAAAGACCTGCCCAGTTCTTCAGTCGTTTGAGTAATATGTTGTGGTCGACTGTATAAAATGCTGCACTGAGATCCAGTAAAACTAAGACTGACATTGTTCCACTGTCTGTATTCAGACATGTGTCATTGAACACTTTGGTCAGAGCGGTTTCAGTGCTGTGGTTCAGTCTAAAACCTGACTGGAAGGCATCATAGCAGTTATTCTGTTTTAAGAAGTAATTGAGCTGTTGTGTGTGGCCTCTGTTACATGCTGAGTCAGCCCAAAGTTGCTCAGAGTGTTACTCAGGTCTTTAGTCCCTTTGTCCTGAGGGTTGTCCACATGGATGTTAAAATCCCCAACAATAGTTACACAGTCGAAACCAACACAGATCACAGACAGCAGTTCACTGAGGTCATTTAAAATGTCTGTGCAGTATTTGGGAGGCCTGTAAACATTAAGAAACACAACTGTGGATGGGGCCTTCAGCTGTAAAGCCACATATTCAAAAGACTGAAAACTTCCAGGAGATAGCTGCTTACATTGAAATGAGTCATTAAATAAGACAGCAACCCCCCCTCCTCTCCTGCTCACCCTGGCCTCACTGATAAAACTGTAGTTAGGAGGGGTCGTCTCGATGAGAACAGCTCCACTGTTACTTTGGTTCAGTTAAAAACATAAAATCAAGGCTGTGCTCAGTGATTAAATCATTAATTAAAAATGTTTTCCCAGCTAAAGATCTAACGTTTAATAAAGCCAACTTTAGTGTTTTAGAGGTATTATTTGTCCCCTCGTGTTTGGGAGCAGTCTGTGGCACACGAGGTATGTTTACTATATTTAAAGATCTTTTAGGGTGCAGCTCTCTGTGTTTTGACCAGGCCACATGTCTCCTTCTGTCACCTAAAACTACAGAAATGTTAAAACCTTCTAGTAAACAGGGTCCCAGCTTCTCCTGGGAAAAGTCACCACTGCCATAATCCTCGCAGCCCGGACCCTTCACACATCACACATCAGACTGTGGAGACAGAGCATGAAGGTGTTAAGGAGGAACTAAGGGGGGCGAGGCTGGGCAATGTGACTTCGATTGCTCTGTTGAGGGCGGGGCTCGATGGTGAACCTTTGGCCGCTCTGGTGGGGGGTTTATGGGGGACAAAAAGGGATTGGGCCGGGGGTTAGATCTGAGCCCAGCATTGACCCGCTCCATCATCTCCTCAGTGAATTTCAGGTGTGGGGAGGAGGGAGAAAGGGAGGGGGAGGAGGGGGATGGCCTGTCAGGGGTTTGGGGGACTGGGGAAGGTCGTGGTCCCTGGTCCTGGTCGTTGGTGTTGTTGAGAGAGTTGGAGGCAAATAGGGACCCCTCTTCTTGCCTCAGATGTCTCTCCTTTCTGAAGCTCTTCCCGGGTGGGGGCAGATGGAGCTCCTCCTCGAGGTTTCTGCTGGGCTTTGTCTGTTCTTGGAGTACTGTTTGTTCCTCTTTATGAGATAACTCCTCGTTTATCTCAGCCTTGGCACCAAGCACAGATGGATGACGTGTGGAATAAAACAAGTTGGAGGTGAACAGTTTCACCCCCGACTTGTTAAAATTAAATCCATTTGCTTTAAACAGATGTCTGCGTTCCCAAAAAATATTAAAGTTGTTGATAAAATGCACTGAGTGGTCAGTACATGCTGATATGAGCCATTTATTCAGTGCAAACAACCTGCATCTCCTCCTCTGACGGGCGGTACAGGTCCACTGATGAATACAGCTGCATTCAGAGAGTTTACAGTATTTAATAATCCAGTAAAGTCCCGCTTCAGAACCTCCGACTGTTGTTTGGACACATCGTTTGACCCTGTATGCAGAACAATGTTCGTCACAGTTGGATATTCATCTGCAATTTGAAGAATTTCTTTCCCTGTGGCCTTTTACTTTGCAACAGATTTTCAGACCTTACTTCGCTACTTTTAGATGGACGGTTGTCCGATATAGATCCAGGGTCCTTTGATAGTGGAGCAAATCTGTTCTGCAGTTTCACATTCAGTTGTTTTGGAGGTTTGTTGTTAACCTTCCTATTCACGGTTGTCCAGTCTTGTTTCCTCTCGTACACAGGGGTAGAAGAGCCTCTCTGTCTCATAGGAAGTGAAGGCCAGTCGGTTTCAGAGATTTCAGCTCGCTGTGCCCTATTGGAGACTTATTTATGACGACTTTTTGACGTGAAAGCGGGTATCGCTTTTACTCTCAACAAGCAGCAGATGCTGCCGTGGGCACCTCGCCTGTTCCAAAGCACTCACCGGCGGAGGATAGTCCCCCCCCCCCCCCCCCCGCTGCTAACAGAAATGAGTCCATGCACAGAGTAAATGAGTCCATGCACAGAGTATCTGCAGACACACAGGCAGGAGATGTTCACACCTATGCTTCCAAACTGCAAATGAATCGTGCATGAGCGAAGCCGCTGCTCCCGCACTAACTGTAACACACTCAGTTCTTCTTTTACTGTTATGCTGTTTTGTTGATCACGAGGTTTAAAACTACTTACTTACTTACACACACACACACACACACACACACACACACACACTAACTCCACCAGAGTGCCTATTTCGGGTCACTTTTGCCGGTCCAAGCCCGGGTAAAGGAGCAGGGTTGGAATTGTGACATTACAAAAAACAATAATTGCTAAAAGAAATTTAATTTGTAGTTCTAAATAAATTCTAAATGCATTTAGGACGTTTTTTACTCACTTTGTCTCTTCCACGATGTTATTTCTCTCTCCAACAATGTAGGTTACAATTATATTAGCATGACCAATTATGCAAATTAGGTGATGACGTCATTTAGCGACTTCTAGCGACTTTTAGGACGGCCAATAGCGATTTTCCTTACTGAGGAGTTGGCAACACTGATTGGCTGAGCCTTTCAGGGAGCTCTGTTTAGTTTTAGCAGCGGCAAGCCTGCACTGCGAGGAGGGGAGGAGGACGGCAGCAAAGAGGAAGAACCTGGATGTAAGAAAGTGTTTTTCAAAGAAACCTGTAAGTCACTTACAGCCAAGTTCACTCATAAAATGTGTCACAATAACGTTACAGGCTATGCTAGGCTTTGGCCCACATCAGTCTAAAACTGTAACCATGAATAACGTGTTTGGGAAACTAACTGCACAACATGCAGCACTATTAGTTCTCTCAGTCTCAGAGCAGCATTTCTAATTTTGATTGAAACTGTCAGAGAAAACAGCAGCCTCGAGCAGCCAGGATATTAGTTTACAGAGGCTGTTAAAATTTTATGTCTAACATTAAAATGTTGGTGACACAATAATTTCATCCTAATGGCACTGACATATTCATAGGTTAATTTTTGAGACTAAATGTCATGAGGTAGTCATGATTTTGCAAATATCCACCTTGTAGTGCAGTTTGCACAAATTGTTTTAAAAATGCACTCAGCCTACAAACATTACTGATGAGTCAAGATCTGCACAAACTGACAGAAACACTGAAGCAGCTCCACATTTTATTCTTATTGTCATGTTTGTCCTATTTGTCAGGTGACAGAAGAACCAACACAAAGCTCAGAGAGTAATGGTGACACAAGGTCACAGGTTAAACTGGATGATGACTTGTTGGTTCATGACTGTATTTGAAGCACATGTGTGACTGCATGTATGTGGAACATCCATCCATCCATCCATCCATCCATCCATCTTCATCCGCTTTATCCGAGGCCGGGTCGCGGGGGCAGCAGCCCCTAAGCAAAGAGGCCCAGACCTCCCTCTCCCCAGCCACCTCCTCCAGCTTATCCGGGGGAACACCAAGGCGTTACCAGGCCAGCCGAGAGATATAATCTCTCCAGCGTGTCCTGGGTCTGCCCCGGGGCCTCCTCCCGGTGGGACATGCCTGGAACACCTCACCCAGGAGGCGCCCAGGGGGCATCCTTGTCAGATGCCCGACCCACCTCAGCTGGCTCCTTTCGATGTGGAGCAGCAGCAGCTCTACTCTGAGCTCCTCCCGGATGGCCGAACTTCTCACCCTATCTCTAAGGGAGAGGCCAGCCACCCTTCGGAGGAAGCTCATTTCTGCCGCTTGTATCCACAATCTCGTTCTTTCGGTCACTACCCACAGCTCGTGGCCATAGGTGAGGGTAGGGACGTAGATCGACCGGTAAATTGAGAGCTTCGCTTTTACACTCAGCTCCCTCTTCACCACGACGGACCGGTGCAGCGTCTGCATTATTGCAGCTGCAGCCCCAATCCGTCTGTCGATCTCCGGCTCCCTTCTCCCATCACTCGCGAACAAGACCCCGAGATACTTGAACTCCTCCACTTGGGGCAGGAACTCATCCCCGACCCGGAGTGGGCACTCCACCCTTTTCCGGCTGAGAACCATGGCCTCAGATTTGGAGGTGCTGATCCTCATTCCCGCTGCTTCACACTCGGCTGCGAACCGTTCCAGTGCGAGCTGGAGGCCCTCACCTGATAAAGCCAACAGAACCACATCATCCACAAAAATCAGAGATGAGATTCTGAGGCCACCAAAGCGAAAGCCCTCTGCCACTTGGCTGCGCCTAGAAATCCTGTCCATAAAAATTATGAACAGAACCGGTGACAAAGGGCAGCCCTGGCGGAGCCCATCACCCACCGGGAATGAGTCCGACTTATTGCCGGCAATGCGAACCAAGCTCTTACAACGGTTGTATAGGGATCGAATGGCCCGTAGCAATGGGACAGACACCCCATCCTTCTGCAACACCTCCCACAGGACACCCCGAGGGACACGGTCGAATGCCTTCTCCAAGTCCACAAAACACATGTAGACTGGTTGGGCAAACTCCCATGCACCCTCAAGTATCCTCGAGAGGATAAAGAGCTGGTCCAGTGTTCTGCGACCAGGACGAAAACCGCATTGTTCCTCCTGCATCCGAGGTTCGACTAGCGGACGAACTCTCCTTTCCAGCACCCTGGCATAGACTTTACCAGGGAGGCTGAGGAGTGTGATCCCCCTGTAGTTGGAACACACCCTCCGGTCCCCCTTCTTAAAGATGGGGACCACCAACCCGGTCTGACAGTCCACGGGTACTGCCCCCGATCTCCACGCAACATTGTAGAGGCGTGTCAACCAGGAAAGCCCTACAACGTCCAGAGCCTTCAGGAACTTGGGGCGGACCTCATCAACACCAGGGGCTCTGCCACCAAGGAGTTGTTTAACTGCCTCAGTGACCTCGCCCCCGGAAATTGGCGGGTCCTTCCCCTCATCCCCAGACTCTGCTTCCTCCTCGGAAGACATGTCAGTGGGATTAAGGAGGTTCTCGAAGTATTCCTTCCACCGCCTGACAATTTTCTCAGTCGACGTCAGCAGCGCTCTGCCAGCACTATACACAGTGCAGGTAGAGCACCGCTTTCCCCTCCTGAGACGCCTGACGGTTTGCCAGAACCTCTTCGAGGCAGTCCGAAAGTCTTTTTCCATGGCCTCTCCGAACTCCTCCCACACCCGAGTTTTTGCTTCAGCCACTGCCCGAGCCGCATTCCGCTTGGCCTGTCGATACCTGTCGGCTGCCTCCGGAGTCCCACAGGCTAACCAAGCCCGATAGGACTCCTTCTTCAGCCTGGTGGCTCCCTTCACCTCTGGTGTCCACCATTTGGTCCGGGGATTACCACCACGGCAGGCACCAACCACCTTGCGGCCGCAGCTCAATGCAGCAGCTTCGGCAATGGCGACGCTGAACATGGTCCATTCGGACTCAATGTCCCCCGCCTCCCTCGGAATGCTGTTGAAGCTCTGCCGGAGGTGTGCGTTGAAGATCTCGCGGACTGGGGCCTCTGCTAGACGTTCCCAGCACACCCTCACTACGCGTTTAGGTGCACCGGGTCTGTCCAGCGTCCTCCCCCGCCACCTGATCCAACTCACCACCAGGTGGTGATCAGTTGACAGCTCAGCCCCTCTCTTTACCCGAGTGTCCAGAACATATGGTCGCAAGTCTGGTGATACGATTACAAAATCGATCATCGACCTACGGCCTAGAGCGTCCTGGTGCCACGTGCACTTATGGACACTCTTATGTTCAAACAAGGTGTTCGTTATGGCCAAACTGTGATTAGCACAGAAGTCCAATAACAAAGCACCGCTCGGGTTCAGATCAGGGAGGCCGTTCCTCCCAATCACGCCCCTCCAGGTCTCGCTGTCGTTACTCACGTGAGCATTGAAGTCTCCCAGCAGGACAACAGAGTCTCCAGGTGGAGCACCTTCCAGCACCACCCCCCCAGGGACTCTAAGAAGGCTGGGTACTCTGAACTGCCACCCGGCGCATAAGCGCAGATGACAGTCAGGACCCGTTCCCCGACCCTAAGGCGCAGGGAACAAACCCTCTCGTCCACTGGGAAGAACCCCAACGTACCGGCAGCAAGCCGAGGGGATATTAGAATACCCACCCCAGTCCGCCGCCTCTCACCAGGGGCAACTCCAGACTGAGACAGAGTCCAGCCCCTCTCCAGAAGACTGGTTCCAGAGCCAAGCCATGCGTAGAGGTGAGCCCGACTATATCTAGCCGGTACCTCTCAACCTCACGCACTAACTCAGGCTCCTTCCCCACCAGAGAGGTGACATTCCATGTCCCTATTGCCAGTCTTGGCAGCCGGGGGTCAGTCCGCCAGGGCCTCCGCTCCTGGCCGCCACCCGGCACACAATGCACCCGACCCCTATGGCGCCTCCTGCGGGTGGTGGGCCTGCGGGAGGATGGGCCCATGTCTCCTCTTCGGGCTGTGCCCGGCCGGGCCCCATGGACTAAGGCCCGGCCACCAGATGCTCGCCCTCGGGCACCCTCCCCAGGCCTGGCTCCAGGGCGGGACCCCGGTAACCCTATCCCGGGCAGGGTAAACTGTTCCCTCGATGTTCTATTCATAAGGGTCTTCTGAATCGCTCTTTGTCTGGTCCCTCACCCAGGACCAATTTGCCATGGGAGACCCTACCAGGGGGCAAAAGCCCCCAGACAACATAGCCCGTGGGATCCCTGGGACACACAAACCCCTCCACCACGATAAGGTAGCGATTCACGGAGGAGTGTATGTGGAACGTCTCACTGTTATTTATCAGGTGACAGAGGCAGCTCTGCTATGTTGTAGCTCAGAGGTGAAGAGGCGAGGTCACAGGTGACTGACTGATGATTTGGTGCTGTAGATTAACTAGTATTTATTATCATGACAATTGTTAGGCTGCTGAATTGATTCATTAGTGTATATTTGACAAAGAATCTGAATTGACATGTCTCACTTTTTATATGGAAAATGGCTGAAGTAAACTAAAGTCTAAAATACTTAGTCAGTCATTTGTTTAATAGTAATTTAACATTATATAATTCACATATAAAACTATGAATTGTAATTTTTAAAAAGCATGTAGAATAGCATATGTAGGCAAGTATATTTCTCCTTTCTTTTAATCAAGAAGCAAAGACAAAAAGGAAAAAAATAAGAAACAGGGTTCGGTGGTTGAATCATCCGTCCCCACCAATTCCAAAACCAAATCTATGCCCTTGGTCCTCCCCCTTCCAGGAGACATGATTTATGTCTTGGTTTTGCACCAAGACAGTCCAAGAGGGGATTATTGCTTGAGAATTTAGTATAATGCACAGAGTCTACTTTCTTGGTCATGTTATCTGTGCTCCTTGGCTGTGTACTAGCTTGCTCATCGCCATTGTTTTGCATCAAAGGCAAGGTTGTTTCATTTCTACACAGTCCATTTACCTCCACGTTTACTTCTAAGCGATGAATTTTTGTCTCCAGTACTGCAATCTTCTGCAGGAGGCTGTGGTAGTCATCTGTGGAGTGGGGAGGCATCTTGTTGCTAGTTAGCCTAGCGGTTAGCACCTTTCCAAGCTATTGAGGCTGTTCGGTGCCCAGACGCTGTAATCAGGCTTCAGCTGTGTGTAGGCCACAGACACACAGAGTGCTGAGGATAAGGTAACTTTAAAAATGTTGCTGTTTCTGTTAAGAACACTTTAGTCCTAATGATCTATAAGTGACCAAAAGCTATTGCAGGTAAGCTCATACGGAAAAAAGGGAAAAAACCAACATAAAAATCAATAAAAGAAGCAAAGCATTTAAAGAGCAAAGAGAGGAAGCGTCCACACTCACAAAAGGGGAAGTACAACCTTTGTGAGGAGCAGGTCATGTTTCCTGGATCTGGTTGTCACAGAAAATATATTGATATATTTTATTCGTTCAGTTTATGGAGAATTTTGTTTGTCTTCTGAGTCTCACAGGTGTGCTGTGGGTGCACGCCGCATCCAAACAGCCATATTTACCGCATGTCTGCAGCGTCCTGCTGCTGATACTCTACTGATGTGTGTTTCATTGTCAGGGCTGCACGGAGCGCTTTGTTTCTAGTCCTGAGGAGGTGATGGACGTTATCGATGAAGGAAAAGCAAACAGACACGTCGCTGTGACCAGTAAGTCTTCACCTGTACATGTGATACTTCCGCCCCGACCATTGTGTGTTTGTGCTCGGATCAGTTTACTGAATGGGGTTTCTTCTTCATGCAGACATGAACGAGCACAGCTCTCGCAGTCACAGCATTTTTCTGATCAACATCAAACAGGAGAACGTGGAGACGGAGATGAAGCTATCAGGGAAACTTTACCTGGTGGACCTGGCAGGCAGCGAGAAGGTCACACTGCTCCATCACACTCAGTGAGCACCTGTTCTCTGTAAATTTCTGCTTGCTGACACCTAGATTGTGCTTTCTGCCATCCAGGTGAGTAAAACAGGAGCAGAGGGCGCCGTTTTGGATGAGGCTAAAAACATCAACAAGTCTCTGTCTGCTCTGGGGAACGTCATCGCTGCCCTGAGTGAAGGAACGGTGAGTCTTCATGTCTCCGATCTTCAGGTCTCTGACATGTACGCCTGAAATATTCTGGATTTAACTTGATTTGTTTGACAGAAACGTCACAGCTCACCTGATTTTCAGGTGAAGTGATTGTCACGTGTCTCGTGTGTCTCTAGAAAACCCACGTTCCATACAGAGACAGTAAGATGACTCGGATCCTTCAGGACTCTCTGGGTGGAAACTGTCGAACTACCATCATAATCTGCTGCTCGCCGTCTGTTTACAACGAGGCTGAAACCAAGTCCACGCTCATGTTTGGACAGAGGTACGGCAAGTCACCTGATCAGAGGAAAAAGCAGAGTACTGTGGTCAAAGTACGTCCTCCACAGATCTGAGTGTTTCTTCATTCCGCGTCCTGTTGTTTCAGAGCTAAAACCATAAAGAACACAGTGTCTGTGAACCTGGAGCTGACCGCCGAGGAGTGGAAGAAGAAGTATGAGAAGGAGAAAGAGAAGAACAGGAGTCTGAACATCATGATCCAGAAACTGGAGAATGAGCTGAAACGCTGGAGGAAAGGTGAAAAAAGATGTTACTTCAGGGTTTTCACCTGGAGGCGGCATTTATACTTCAATCTGCCTGCACACTCCAGACAGCTCAAAACCCACAATTGATATTGCTCTCTCGCACCGCTGGCACAACTTTTTACTCAGAGCTACCGAATGCCCATGTTGTCAAATAATCTGATTGGTTGATGTGGTGCATTTTCCACCAACAGCAAAGGGGCATCATGTTTGTTTGTTTTTTTAGTTTTCTTCCTGCACTAAATGTGACTATCCAGGAAACAGCTGTAAACGATGTATGTGCTTTAAAGTCCACAGTTTCCACAAAGGCGGAGTGAGGCTGCATCTTGCTGCTACGTCATCTTAAATCTGTCACGTGTTTTGGAAGGCAGGTCATTTGGTGGTGGCACGAACGCATTCTGCACTTTTTTTCACATTTGGTTCTGGTACCAAAAGAGTTCGGTTAGAGAAAGATCATGATTTTTGCTGGACTCAACCCTCTGACATCAAACTACTCCTATCAGCAAGTCTCCCCACGTGACAGCCTCTGGGCATATATTCTGGCAGCTTTTCCTAAATGAGCTTTAATGATAATAAAAAAACACTCATCCTTTAACATTTACCAGCTTTGTTCCAAAAGAAAGTTTAAAAGCATTTTCTTCCTCCTGGAAGTTAACGTCTGCCTCCATCTTTGTGTTACTTTAGTCTGTAAAGGTTTCACTTCAGGACTCTTTGAAGTAGGACAGAGCAATATGGCCAAAAATATTTATCACGATATACATTTGAAAATTTGCGATAACGATATAACTGACGATATAATTGACACAAGAAAAAATACTTTACAACTCCACAACTTTATTAGTGCAAAAAATTATGCAAATTCCTCGCTGACAGTTTAACCAAAAGGCATTTCCAGTGGAAACTGGCCGACATATCCTCAGCATAACCATGTATAATATCCACAACACTTAAAAAGAGGTCATACACACACAATACGGTAACATTATGTTGCAGCACAGTACGTATCACTCCGCGAGGCTCCGCCTACAATAGCCGTAATGCTCCAACAATCCATCAAGCGGTGCGGATTCGTAGCTTAGCAAAGTCGCACTGAAACATTTGACAGATTTTCAAGCGCCGTGTACATAAAATAGTTTCGAGGTCAGTAAACACAACCAGAGTTCATACATAAGGCACACGGGATTATAAGGGGCTCTGTCGACTTTCAGAAAAATCAAAGGATTGATTTTAAGTGAGCCGTATTTTCCAAACAACACGGTAATAACGACGGCCCGCTAGCATGCTCTACCAAAAATAGTGCTTTGTTGTTTATCTGACGGACGAAAGCTAAACCAGTTCCACACCAGTGAAGCTGCAGCATTTTTACAAACCAGTTTTGGTTCATCTGATCAACGATCCGCTTTCGCCCTTCTCATTCTCTGCCATGCTTTTTCTGCCATGTGCTTATGAAAACAAAGGCACTGCGCATGCACGTATCACCATATTCTATCGCGATATTTCATTTTCTTATCATTGCCCAACATTATACCGGTATTACCGTGAACGGTATGATATGGCCCAGCCCTACTTTGAAGGTTTCCGTTTGAAGGTTTCTGTGTCACGCTTTGATCAGTTCTCTTTAAACTCGTTTTAGAGAAGGCGGTGACAGTACCAGGGAGCGTTTTACATGCGGCTATTCACCTGTCCACTAGAGGCTGCTATACTGTACACGTGGTAGTAGTTTGTTTAGGAAAGCTGTCACTGTGAACCGTTTATGATGGAGAGTCTCTTAATATTTTGTCAGAGTGGAGCTGTTTGTGTCTGAGCCTTCGTCTTGCGTCTGATTGAATTCCTGTTTAGTTTCTGTTGGCAGCTCACCGATAAGACTCTCAGCTGCAGCTCCATCTCTTGTGATGTGAGCATGTGGCCAATGTTTTATTCATGGATCCTGATTTGATTCTATTATCAGTAATTTTGACTCCTCCAGGTGAGTCTGTACCTGTGGAGGAACAGCTGAGCAACAGAAACAAGAAGTGCAGCAGCGAGACAGCAGCAGCGATTGACAGCTTGGCTCCGCCCCCTGTCGCCCTGTCTGTGGAGGAGAAGTCGCAGTACGAGACTCTCATCACTGACCTGTACCAGCAGCTGGACGACAAAGTGAGTCGCACCTGTACCCTGTGTGAGGCCAAACTATTTAAAAGCTCAAAGACAGCAGTGCTTTTCTTCTAAAGCAGGGGTCCCCAATCCCAGTCCACGAGGGCCGGTGTCCCTACAGCTTTTAGATCTCACCCAGGGTCAACACACCTGAATCACATGATTAGTTCATTACCAGGCCTCTGGAGAAGTTCAAGACATGTTGAGAAGGTAATTTATCCATTTAGATCAGCTGTGATGGATCAAGGACACATCTAAAACCTGCAGGGACACCGGCCCTCGTGGACTGGGATTGGGGACCCCCGTTTTAAAGGATTGTGGAGGTCTCATGACGGCAGCTTTGACTGCAGAACAAAAGATTTTTAAAAGGGATCACTACAGGTTTTCCCTTAGTCAGCAGTTGTCCTTCTCTCCTGGATCAGCTGGAGCTTTCTTTAGGCGCCTTCCCAGCTTTGACAAATGTCCAGCTGTGATGACCACATTTGCTCAGGGCCTTCTTGATGTAATGAACATCATATCAAAGAAACTGACCTCACAACCCAGTGTTAGTTAGTGGTGCTGGTTTCAGTCATTGTGCTAATGTCCTATTTATAAGGTTGGAAACCTGCAGTCTCTGCCTCTGACAGTGGACTCATCTCTGTGCTTGTCCTGCTAGACCTCAGTGCAGCGTTCGATACTGTCGACCATAATATCCTATTAGAGCGATTAGAACATGCTGTAGGTATTACAGGTACTGTGCTGCAGTGGTTTGTATCATATCTTTCTAATAGACTCCAGTTTGTGCATGTAAATGGAGAGTCCTCTTCACACACTGAGGTTAATTATGGAGTTCCACAGGGTTCAGTGCTAGGACCAATTCTGTTTACATTATACATGCTTCCCTTAGGCAATGAGCATCTGAATTTTAAAACTGGCTTCACCGCTGCTACAAAAAAGTAAGAAACACTTAGTAACAATAACAATAAATAATTACTGTAAAAGTAGAACAGTCAAAGTCTGATTCTGCCTTTCTAACCCGGATTTCATTCATTATTTTCTCCAGGTAGTTCTAAACACTCTGGATTCTCTGATTAGTTCAGCTGCCGTTCCTCTGCTGCTCTGCACCGCTTCGGTCATAGACTCCCGCTCTGACCCACCCTGTCACCATCACCTACATATTTATTGATCACTCACAAATAGCTAGCTCTTAGTCATGTCAATAATTGTGTTGCTAGGCAACCCAGAGTCGATCTGTAGTGGATAATTTATGCCGGGTCAAAACATCCTCTCCACTTCTAGGTTATAGTGGTCATAATTATTTGACTTTGGATCCCACACACCCAAAATTCAGTATTTGATGAGTAAGCCCATTTTCCCATCGGGAAATATGAGATGATAGGGTTTTATTTTAACAAGGTAACAGTAAAATGCCAAGGGATCAATGGACAGTCCACGCCAAAATTCCAGCATGTGCAGTAACCCCGGAAAGCACACAGTGTCTTCTGGATAGTGTGTGAAATTATCTATTGTCACAAGTTGCATGGATGGGTCAGATCTTGTCTGGTTTTGTACAGTCAGTCTTCTTAACACCTGCTGTGGTAACTAGCTGGAAGACATGTTTAAATCATTAAACTCTGTCTGATTGATGTTTAGGATGATGAGATCAACCAGCAGAGTCAGATGTCTGAGAAACTCAAACAGCAGCTGATCGACCAGGATGAGGTGAGTCTCACCTGAGTGTTACATTCCATACTATCCACTGATCGATGGATCACAGGTTAATCAATAGCTCTCCACCAGCTGCTGGCATCTATCCGCCAGGACTATGAGCGGCTGCAGGAGGAGCTGTCCCGCCTGCAGAGGGAAAGCGATTCAGCTAAAGAGGAGGTGAAAGAGGTGTTGCAGGCACTGGAGGAGCTGGCTGTCAACTACGACCACAAGAGTCAGGAGGTGGAGAATAAGAACCGCTGCAATGAACAGCTGAACGATGAGCTCGCTCACAAAACTGTGAGTCCACAGTCAGAGGGATGGATGGATGTTTGAATGGATGCATGGATGGATTTTTGGATGGATCGATGAATGGATGTTTGGATGGATGGATGTTTGGATGGACTGATGTTTGGATGTTTGGATGGATGGATGAATGGATGTTTGGATGGATGGATGTTTGGATGGATGGATGAATGGATGTTTGGATGGATGGATGTTTGGATGGACTGATGTTTGGATGTTTGGATGGATGGATGTTTGGATGGATGGATTTTTGGGTGTTTGGATGGACTGATGTTTGGATGGATGGATGGATTTTTGGATGTTTGGATGGACTGATGTTTGGATGGATGGATGGATGGATTTTTGGATGTTTGGATGGACTGATGTTTGGATGGATGGATGGATGTTTGGATGGATGGATTGATGTTTTGATGGATGGGGATGGATGGATGGATTTTTGGATGAATGGATGTTTGGATGGATGTTTGGATGGATGGGGATGGATGGATGGATGGATGGATTTTTGGATGAATGGATGTTTGGATGGATGCATGGATGGATGTTTGGATGGATGCATGGATGGATGTTTGGATGGATGGGGATGGATGCATGGATGCATGGATGGATGCATGGATGGATTTTTGGATGTTTGGATGGACTGATGTTTGGATGTCTGGATGGATGGATTTTTGGATGTTTGGATGGGCTGATGTTTGGATGGATGGATTTTTGGATGATTGGATGGACTGATGTTTGGATGGATGGATGGATGTTTGGATGGATGGATTGATGTTTTGATGGATGGGGATGGATGGATGGATTTTTGGATGAATGGATGTTTGGATGGATGGATGCATGGATGGATGTTTGGATGGATGGGGATGGATGGATGGATTTTTGGATAGATGCATGGATGGATTTTTGGATGTTTGGATGGATGGGGATGGATGATGGATGGATGCTTGGATGGATGGATTTTTGGATGTTTGGATGGATGGGAATGGATGATGGATGGATGCTTGGATGGATGGATGCCTGGATGGATGGATTTTTGGATGGATGGATGTTTGGATGGATGGATTTTGGATGGATGCATGGATGGATTTTTGGATGTATTGGTGTTTTGATGGATGGATTTTTGGATGAATGGATGTTTGGATGGATGGATGGATTTTTTGGATGGATGCATGGATGGATTTTTGGATGTTTGGATGGATGGATGGATGGATTTTTGGATGTTTGGATGGATGGATGGATGGATGGATGGATGGATGGGTATGGATGGATGCATGGATGGATGCATGGATATATTTTTGGATGTTTGGATGGATGGATGGATGATGGATGGATGGATTATTGGATGGATGGATTTTTGGATGTTTGGATGGATGGATGCTTGGATGGATGGATGTTTGGATGGATGTCTGGATGGATGGATTTTTGGATGGATGGATGTTTGGATGGATGAATTTTTGGATGGATGATGGATGAATTTTTGGATGCATGGATGGATCGATGGATGATGGATGGATGATTGGATGGATGGATGTTTGGATGGATGAATTTTTGGATGGATGCATGGATGGATTTTTGGATGTTTGGATGGATGGATGGGGATGGATGGATTTTTGGATGTTTGGATGGATGGATGGATGATGGATGGATGGGGATGGATGGATTTTTGGATGTTTGGATGGATGGGGATGGATGATGGATGGATGTTTGGATGGATGTCTGGCTGGATGGATTTTTGGATGGATGGATGTTTGGATGGATGAATTTTGGATGGATGCATGGATGGATTTTTGGATGCATGGATGGATGGATGGATTTTTGGATGGATGGATGTTTGGATGTATGAATTTTTGGATGGATGCATTGATGGATTTTTGGATGCATGGATGGATGGATTGATGTTTGGATTGGATGTGTAATGAACCTGCTGTGTTTCCAGGTCAGTCTGGAGGCTGTTCAGAGGGAGCTGTCCTCCCTGCAGGAGCTCAGCTCTCATCATAAGAGGAGGTCAGCGGAGATCGTCAGTTTGCTGCTCAGAGACCTCAGTGAGATCGGCAGTGTTCTCGGAACCACCGAGCTCAAAGCTGTGAGTCTCAAGCTAGTTCTTCTTCTCATCTACTTCTACTTTTCATGTGTCTGAAAACAAACTCTGATTCTGTCTCTTCAGATGACTGAAGTGAGTGGAGTGATGGAGGAAGAGTTCACCTCTGCCCGACTCTACATCAGTAAGATGAAGTCTGAAGTCAAATCTCTGGTGAACCGCAGCAAACAGTTGGAGGTCAACCTGACAGAAAACACCTGCAAGATGAAGGCGAACGAGAAGGAGCTGAGCACGTGCCAGCTGCTCGTGTCGCAGGTGAGACAAATATAAACTGAGACGGAGACACACACATACACACACACACAGCCTGTCTGAACAGGTGTGATGATAAATTCACCTGTGCTGGTTGTTTGTGTGTCTGCTTGTGCAGCTCCGGGCAAAGCTGGGGTCTCTCACCGATGACCTCCAGAAGGTGGAGCAGAAGAAGAGGCAGCTGGAGGAGAGTCAGGATGCTCTGATGGAGGAGGTCGCCAAGCTCCGCGCTCAAGGTAATACTGCCATGGTTACAGGAAACGGTAAACTCTGATTGGCTAACAGGTATTTTAAAAAATCCATCACAGGTGAACAGGTAGAAACAATAAGAGACTCTGTGTTTGCGTGTGAGCAGGTCAAATGCACGAACTGACAGTGATGGACAAAGAGAAAGAACACATGAGCCAGCTGAAGGATGTTGTGGAGATGAAGGTAAACATGGCGTGATGTCACTGTGAGCAAAGTAACAATCAACAATCTGTCAAAGGTAAATCAGTGATAGAGGTGATGGAAATGTCGCTGTGTGTTCTATAGAGAACGCTGGAGGAACAGATGGAGAACCACCGGGAGGTTCATCACAAACAGCTGAGTCGACTCCGAGATGAGATCGATCAGAAACACAGAGACGTCGACCGACTCAAAGAGTGAGTTATTGATTATTATTGATTGGTTATTGATATTACTGAGTGATTGAGCTGCTCTCAGACTCTTTTCAGCTGTTCTGGGTTCAGTCACATCGTTCATTTTAAAGAGATTTGTTATTGGCCAGATTTTTGTTTCAAGCATGTGTTTTGTCAGAGTGTCGAGCCAGCTGTTTCCAGCTTCTTTGTTTCTTTCAGCGTGAATCAGGCTCTGCAGCTGGAAAACAGGAAGCTTCAGTCTGACTTGGACAAACTGAGAGCAGAGGATCAGAACAAAGACCAGAAGCTTCAAAAGCTCATGTACGTTTGTCCCTCTGTTCTTGCAGTCGCCTCAAACATCGTGATTGAGGTTTTAGCGCCATCAGACATGGTTGTGTCCACATTCAGTTCACGATATAATCTGTGACGTCTAAGTGTGTCAGACAGAAACCATATATTTATTTATCATGTTATTTTTCGCATTTAAACTCCTGCGGCGCTCAGATGACATCATTGTATCATGTCGCCTCCTTCTGCTTCCACCTACCGTTTCTCTGACCAATCAGTGAACTCACATTAACAAGCAGTGGGTGTAAACGGAGTTCAGCTCTGTCATGCTAAACTCTGCTTGTGTCTTCAGGTTTGTGAACGAGAAGAGAGAACAAGCCAAAGAAGACCTGAAGGGTTTGGAGGAGACGGTGGTATGAGATTATATTTTCACTGGCATAGATGCTCTGGGTCCAGAAGTGCTTCTGTGCAGCACCACATTGGGTGTTACATCAATCTATGTCTGAAGTGCAGATTTTCAATTCAACTAAAATTTTGCATGAACTGTTGAAATGTGTGCTCAATCATCCAGGTAAGGAAATCCATAAAAGTTGGTTCTGTTTATCTTCTCTGTATGTATTATTGTAGGTCTACATTACAAGATAAAGCGCCTTGAGGCGACTGTTGTTGTGATTTGGCGCTGCATAAAGGATTACTCCTGAAAGTCTGCAAATAAGCTCTTCAGTTAAGGGCCTCCAATTAAATTTTTCAATTTCATTTCGTCATCAGGACGCTACAACACAGAGCGAACACCATCCCCACTGACACAGCAGCCAGGGAGGCAGAAGAACATCAAGAAGGCCCTGAGTAAATGTGGTTATCCCAGCTGGACTTTTGTCAGAGCTGGAAAGGCTCCTAAAGAAAGCTCCAGCCGATCCAGGAGAGAAGGACAACCGCTGCCTAAGAGAAAACCTGTAGTGATCCCGTACGTGTCAGGAGTATCGGAACAATTGAGACACATTTTTTCTAAACACCAGGTCTCTGTGGCTTTTAAACCCCAAAACACGCTGCGCCAAAAATTGATCCACCCCAAGGATCGGGTGCCCGACACAAACAGAGTAACATAGTGTAGCTGTTAAGTGCAGGAGGATTGGAAGGATTTATAATCGGGGAAACCAAACAACCTCTGGATAAGAGGATGGCACAACACAGAAGAGCCACCTCGTCAGGCCAGGACTCTGCAGTCTATTTACGCAGATTAGTGACTACAAAGCCCCCCTCCCTGATGATAAGACATTTCGACCACTCTCTACCAGATAAACTGAACAACTTCTATGCACAGTTTAAGGTTAACAGAAGGCACAGATACTTCCACTGCCACAGGGCAACTGGCAGCAAGACCAGACAACATTCCTGGGCATCTTTCACAGAACTGTGCAGAGAAATTTAAACATCTTCAACACATCACTCAGGCAGGCAATTGTGCCAGTTTGCCTCAAGACCACCATCATCATCTCCAAAAGTTGATTCTATTCATCTGGATGTTTTCAGTGGGAGAAACGTTTCGTCATCATCAGGTGACGTCTTCAGTCTCAATCTTACAAACATTACATTTGCATAATGACTGAAACCAGCCCACTGAAGGAACAATGGGCTGTGAGGTCAGTTCCTTCATCATAATTATGCAAATTCTCATGACCATTGATCAACAACCACTGATCAATGGCCATGAGTCCCATTCACAGAGAGTTGGGGAATGGCTGCAATCACAGTAAGATGGTGACAGATGTACCCTTAGGCTCCTCCTCAATTCAGAGATGGTCTTTCCCTTTTCACGTAAATGGCCTCCTTGAGTCCGCCCTCAAACCAGCGTTCCTCCCTGTCCAGGATGTTACATCCTCATCATTGAAAGAGTGTCCACTGGCCTGTAGGTGTGAACAGACTGCAGAGTCCTGGCCTGACGAGGTGGCTCTTCTGTGTTGTGCTGTCCTCTTAGCCAGAGGTTGTTTGGTTTCCCCGATTATAAATCCTTCCAATCCTCCTGCACTTAACAGCTACACTATGTTACTCTGTTTGTGTCGGGGACCCGATCCTGTTTATAAGATTATAAACCTGCAGTCAACTGAGACTGAAGACGTCACCTTGATGATGACGAAACGTTTCTCCAACAAAACTTACGTCCAGATGAACAGAATCAACTTTTGGAGATTTACTTACCTGGATGATTGAGATGCATCAAGAAGCACCATCATCAGTCCCAAAGAAAGCAAACCTAGCATACTTAAATAACTTTAGGCCTGTGGCCCTCACACCAATTGTGAGTAAATGCTTACTGTTGCAGCTGTTTTTGAAGCACATCAAGGACATTCTCCCAATAAACCCGGATACCCTTCAATTTGCATACAGAACCAGTCTATCCACAGAGTATACCATCTCCACCACGCACCACCTTATGCTGTCACACCTGGAGAGGAAAACACCAGAGTCACAGCAGCTGGTGGAAACACTGATGCTTCCAGATGTGGACACTGCAACCTGCAACTGGGTTCTCAGCTTCCTGACAAAATTCAATTCAGCTTTATTTATACAGCCCCAAATCACAACAACAGTCGCCTCAAGGTTCTTTATATTGTAAGGTCGACCCTACAATAATACATACAGAGAAAACCCAACAATCATATGACCCCCTATGAGCAGCACTTTGGCGACAGTGGGAAGGAAAAACTCCCTTTTAACAGGAAGAAACCTCCGGCAGAACCAGGCTCAGGGAGGGGCGGGGCCATCTGCTGTGATTGGTTGGGGTGAGAGAAGGAAGACAGGATAAAGACATGCTGTGGAAGAGAGACAGAGATTAATAACAGATATGATTCAATGCAGAGAGGTCTGTTAACACATAGGTTGTGTCCAAATTCATGGCTGCATCCTCCTGAGGCCGCATTTGTAGGCCGATTACGTCACAGCGACGCGGCGAAGGCTGTCCAAACTCGTAGACTCCTCCGAATGCAGCCGACAAATGCGTCCTCCTTTTCTCCAAATTTGAAGGATGGGTTAGGTGTGTCCTTCGTGGCCTACCATATCCCAGAGTTCATAGCGCGGCCCAGCCAAACTCCAGTTTCCAACAATGGCGGCAGCTACTAAGTTTTTAATATTACTCTTATTAATCTTTCTGGGTCACAAAATAAACTTTTAACATATTTTCAGGCGAGAAAGTAGCTGTGTAAACATCAAATATCTGCTCGGTTTATCAAGATATCACATATTTTTAAAAGTGCTTCGACGTTTTCGGAGACGTCTGTTACCCACCAGCTCGATAGCTCGCCGAGAGCTCGAGGGTCACTGAAGCCGCCGAGAACCGCAAACTCCCGGCACATCATTTCCAGATCACTGCGGTCGTTCGCTACTCAGGTTAAACGTGATATATAAGTCACTTAGACAACCTAAAATGTTATTGTTGGGCTTTTTCAGTGTTTTATTTGTTCGTGAGTAAATCGGTTTGGCTGAGATTAAAGTTATTAGATTAGATAAAATAAAACTTTATTAATCCCTCGGGTGGTTTTCACACAGCTGAATAAACGTCAAACAGAAAACTGATTAAACAGAAGTGTGAGACGGTCGAGAGTTTCCTCCAGTGTCCTGTTATATTTTAGATAGCAAGGAGCAGACGGCCAAGTTTATTAAACTCCACCGAGACAGCGGTGACGCAGATCCCCCGGCAGCCTACGTCTATTGCAGCATAACTAAGGGAGGATTCAGGATCACCTGGTCCAGCCCTAACTATATGCTTTAGCAAAAAGGAAAGTTTGAAGCCTAATCTTGAAAGTAGAGATAGTGTCTGTCTCCTGAATCCAAACTGGAAGCTGGTTCCACAGAAGAGGGGCCTGAAAACTGAAGGCTCTGCCTCCCATTCTACTTTTAAATACTCTAGGAACAACAAGTAGGCCTGCAGAGTGAGAGCGAAGTGCTCTAATAGGGTGATATGGTACTACAAGGTCATTAAGATAAGATGGGGCCTGATTATTTAAGACCTTGTATGTGAGGAGCAGGATTTTGAATTCAAAATGGCAGCCACAGATGAAAAACAATCTCAGTCAGCACACCTCAGGGGTGTGTCCTGAGCTCGCTGCTGTTTAGACTGTTTACACATGACTGTACAGTCAGATCCAGCACCAACCACATTGTGGTTTCCAGATGACATGTCAGTGGTTGGTCCCATCAGTTACGGTGTTTAGTCCGTTTACAGAAAGGACATGTCACAGATTGAAGTCAGGTGTAGATCCAAAAGTCACAATCAATGTGGACAAAATGAAAGAGAGAGTGATTTCAGGAGGCCCGGCAAAGATCACCACACAGACCTCACCACAAATGGTGCTGCTGTGGAGCGGGTGAGTAGAGTTTAGTTCCTGGGTATACTTTTGTTAAATGTCTGAAAGTCTACTCTTCAGTCACATGCTGGATTCTTGGTTTCCTCTGTGATGATGTACAGAAGCAAAATGATAAAGTCCAAAATCTCTTACTGCTGATGTGAGACCAGCTGAGTCTCTGTTTCCTCCAACAGGCCAAAGAGCTGCAGATGCTCAACAACCTTCGCAAACTCTTCATCGACGACATCGGAGCTCGAATCAAGAATGTAAGAATAAAAAGTAGCTTTACTTTGAGATTCAGA
This sequence comes from Neolamprologus multifasciatus, assembly GCF_963576455.1. Classification (NCBI taxonomy): domain Eukaryota; kingdom Metazoa; phylum Chordata; class Actinopteri; order Cichliformes; family Cichlidae; genus Neolamprologus; species Neolamprologus multifasciatus. The sequence goes on from NC_140454.1 coordinate 35,426,889, forward strand.
GCAGCAGAGCTTTGATTCGTCACACAATCGCTGATGTCACTTCCTGCTTTGAATGCTGTCGCTGCTCCAGGTTTACAATAAGCTTATTTATCATTTTCCAGCTTATTTACATTCAAATTTAATAAAGTTTAAAGAGTACCATTGCGACATTGCATTTCCACTGATGTTAACCTAACTGATCTGCCTCAGTCCATTTTGTGAGGAGTTTTAGGGATCATTGTGTGTGTGTGTGTGTGTCTGTCTGTCCAGTGATAAAGTCTCGTGTGTTATTGTCATGATCAGAGTTCAGAGAATGACAGCGATGAGGCTGGTGGCAGTTTGGCTCAGAGACAGAGGATCGTCTTCTTAGAAAATAACTTGGAGCAGCTCAGCAGGGTCCACAAACAGGTGAGTGATTCTCACCTAGTCTCTAAGCCCTACCCACAGGGTCACCCTCAACTGGTGTCTCCCCCATTGGAAGTTTGTGTTTCAGTTTTTAAAACCAGGATCTTTAGTGTGGGTCTGTCATTGACAGGTCACTCTGGGATTGGATGTTTGCTGATGTTGTGTTTGTTGGCAATTATTTCTTGAAATATGACAGAGTACAGATCCTGTAGTGAAGCTTGTGTCTCCAGCTGTGATCCTCTGTGTGACCATGTGAATGAGAAGCAGTCTCTCAGGTATAATAGTGCATAAAAGCCTAAGAATTTAGACGTGTAGAAGCTTCCAGGTGAAGGGACACTAAGTCCTATGATAAGGTGGAGTCTTAGAATAGAATAGAATAGAATTAGAGTAGAATTCAACTTTATTGTCATTGCACATGCACAGGTACAGGGCAACGAAATGCAGTTTGCATCCATCCAGAAGTGCTTTAGTGATATAGATATATTACAATATATATTAGCAATAATATAGATATGTAAGTATATTACAGAAATGGGTCTATTATGGTATGTTATAGTGTACACGTATGAAGTATGTTATGAATATGCTATAACTATAAGTATGTACAGGCTGTAGTGAGTACAAGCAGGATATGAATATGAAAAACTATACAGAAATCTGAGATATACAGTTTATATAGATTAAAAATTATTGTATGTACAGAATGATTATTTACACAGAACTATACAGTAGTGCAGTTAAGAGGCTATAAAGTGCTGGTGGTTGTGAGTGGTGGTTCAGTCCATGTTATTATTGTGTGTTTGAGGGTACAGTTGTCCATTGTGTGTGTGTGTAGGTGGGTGTGTGTATGTTCAGTCCATGTGTTAACGTGGGTCAGATGTCAGGAGGCAGAGTTCAGGAGTCTTTGATGATTTCAGCCCTTTTCAGACACCGCTTCCTGTAGATGTCCTTTATGGCAGGAAGTGGGGTTCCGGCGATGCGCTGGGCAGTTTTCACGACCCTCTGCAACGCCTTCCGAGGCAGAGCAGTTCCTGTACCAGACTGTTATGCAGTTGGTCAGGATGCTCTCGATGGTGCAGCGATAGAAGTTCACCAGGATGTCTGAGGACAGGTGGTTCTTCCTCAGAGTCCTCAAGAAGAAGAGGCGCTGGTGAGCCTTCTTGACCAGCTTGGAGCAGTTGGTCGTCCAGATGAGATCCTCGGAGATGTGGACTCCCAGGAACTTGAAGCTGCTCACACGCTCCACAGTCGTCCCCTTAATGTGGATGGGTGGATGTGGGTCAGCATTCCTCCTGTAGTCCACGATGAGCTCCTTGGTCTTCTCGGTGTTAAGCAGCAGGTTGTTTGTGTCGCACCACTCAGCCAGACGATCCACCTCCTCCCTGTAGGCTCATCGTTGTCACTGATGAGGCCAATCACCGTGGTGTCATCTGCAAACTTAATGATGGCGTTGGAACCATCAGCAGGTCTGTTAGGCAGTGATGGGAATAACGGTATGTGATTACAAGTAACGCCGTTAATTTTTTCAGTAACGACTAATCTAACTAATTACTATTTCTATCGTAACGCAGTTACCGTTACTAACAAGATAATGCGGTGGCGTTACTATTTTTCAACAAACAGACGGTTGAAGCTGTGTTCAGTTGACCGCATCTTATATCAGTTGCATGGAAATAACTGTAAGTAATGTGGGCGCTACAGCTTTCAGCAGCTCCGCACGTTCCTGCTGACAGCAATCACTTTCTGCCTGATGATCACTTTTTCTCACAACACCTGCAGCTAAGGGTGCAAAACAATCGCATGAGTGCTGCTGTTTGACTGAGGAAGAATAAAGTAGTTGTGGTAAGCCAATCACATGACCACTTAAAGACAAAGCAACACGGTGATATATACCCAGAGGTGGGTCGAGTATCCAAAAATTGTACTCAAGTAAGAGTAGCATTACTTTAAAATATTATTACTCAAGTAAAACTGAAAAGTACTTGGTGAAAAGACTACTCAAGTAGCGAGTAACTGTTTGAAATGTCCGATTTATTTTATAAATAAATGCTATCAGACAAACAAAACTAAATAAATATACAAATTTTAGTATTTTCAAGGTTCTTTCTGTGAAGCTGTAACTGTTCAGCAGTGAACAGGAGTCCTGCATGAGTCCTTCACAAGCTCCAGATGCAGGAAGAGCTGTACTGATTTTGATCGACAGCTTCTTGATCAGAGGAAAGCCATGCAATAGAGCCACACCTCCAGTGAACGGACATGAAAGATACCTCTCCAGTTCCTCTGCTTCTGGCTTTCCTGACCCCATGGATCCATCATCTTCATCGGTTAGGCTGCTGTCTGTGCTGCCTCATCCAGCTCTGTGTCTAGGTGATGTCTGATGAAGTGGAGACCTGTGGAAAGATGTAAGGTTTTCAAAAGAATTAGGTCTGGTCATTATAGTGCTGTATACACTGCCAAGCTGCGGATGTTTGGCAAGAAGATTTGATCACACTGGATATGTTTTTACTAACTCTTGTAGAAAAACAAAATCCTGTCATTCATATCCCGCACAAACAGTTTGCAATGAATCCCAGATTAACTTTAAAATAAGAATGTGTGCAAGGCTAAGCAGTGCTCGCCAAGATCCTAGATCCGCTAGATCCTCCTGTTTGGCTGTTACTCTGGGAAAAGACGAGAAAGACGGTGATGGAAGCGTGACTGGAGCTGCGATGTAGCCTCTATAATATTTATATTGTACGAACGTGATAATTCTGTATATTGTAATAACTTGATATTATATTGTTCAAACGTGAAAGGTTTATTGTTAGAACAATATACTTTTCACTTTTCTATTTTTCTTTTGCCCCAGTGGCAGCTCTACGCTTCCGTATCCGAGGCTTTTCAATGTGGCCTCACAAAATTATCACGACTACAACAACCATGAAAAGAGTTGGATGGACTTTGCTGCTCAATGTTTTTCATTAGTAATTTAGCAAAGCTGATGGTGTGTGTGTCTGTGTGAGTGAAAGACAGAGAGCGAGGGACAGATTTTGTATGATAAGCTTCATGTTATGGACGCACAGTTTGAGCACTCAGGTCGCATCAGAGCATCAGGCCGTATAGTGTGAGACCTGCATCGTGACCTATGAACTTCTAACCTCTGCGATTTAATTGTACAGTTTGAGCAGGAGCGGAATGGTAAATGGTAAATGGCCTGTATTTATATAGCGCTTTACTAGTCCCTACGGACCCCAAAGCGCTTTACATATCCAGTCATCCACCCATTCACACACACATTCACACACTGGTGATGGCAGCTACATTGTAGCCACAGCCACCCTGGGGCGCACTGACAGAGGCGAGGCTGCCGGACACTGGCGCCACCGGGCCCTCTGACCACCACCAGTAGGCAACGGGTGAAGTGTCTTGCCCAAGAACACAACGACCGAGACTGTCCAAGCCGGGGCTCGAACCGGCAACCTTCCGATTACAAGGCGAACTCCCAACTCTTGAGCCACGATCGGAATAACGTGACTGAAAAAAATCGCAGTGTTTGTCCGGCTTAATGCAGACTGTTTAAACTAAACAAGCTGCTGTTTCACATAATAAATCCTGTCAGCCGCAGTATTGCTTCTGTTTTAACAGTTAAAGCAGTAGAGACGAGCTGTTTGCATGTGCGTTGAACTCCAGCATCATTAACTAGCTGTTAGCTTATAGCTCACGCTAGCTAACCAGCGAGCAGTTCAAAGGACAGCTGACGCTGCACAAAACACCCACAGACTTATCTCACTACAATGTAGCGCCGAAAATATGACTCGCAGCTCGAGCTCGACACAGCTGCTGTAACATAAGACTGACAACCAGCTAACCACAGCTAAAAGATGTTGAGAGAAAACTTACCGTTTCCTCAGGTTACACGAGCTGAGCTGTTTCACGCTGAAAAGTTGTTGTTTTGGCTCTCGCTGAAGACATAGCTGTTCTTTGGTGCTGCTTTTAAGAGAAACATCCTTTGTATGTGAGGCCAAAGGTGTTCATCCTCTTCAGCTCTAGCGTAGACTCTGCCATCATGTTTCTTCTTTCCGTGTGTCACTACTTTGAAACGCTTGGGCCGCTCTGCCCGCCACGGTTTCAAACTGGTCATGTGACTGCATGGCCACATCTGATTGGTGAAAAAGTTACCTGAAACTCCACTGGCGGCATGTTATCTAATGTGTTAAACTGATTATGTTTTTAAAAGTAACAAGTTAAATTTTGCATATGTAGCGGAGTAAAAGTACCGTTTCTTCTTCACAAATGTACTCAAGTAAAAGTAAAAAGTATCGTGGAAAAAAGGTACTTTAAAAGTACATTTTTTTCAAAAACTTACTCAAGTAAATGTAACTGAGTAAATGTAGCTCGTTACTACTAGAGATGGCACGATACCACTTTTTTATGTCCGATACCGATACCGATATCATAAATTTGGATATCTGCCAATACCGATATGAATCCGATATAGTGTGTTTTTTAATCAATAAAACGTTTTTTTAATATCTTGCTGCATTTTGTATAAGTTCATACTCAAGTTTAAATAAATAACAACACTAAAGCTATTCTGTTATACCTGTATGTAAAAAATACACTGCGCCCAAAATATTTCATAGTTCAGCAACACTGATCAATCTAATAAACTTAAACCTGCTCCATCCTCCCTGTTCTGGTATTTTAAAGAGTACTTAGCAGAAATATTAAGCAACCTAACTAATAGGGTTGCAAACTCCCAGCAAAAAAAAAATAGGGAACCACCCTCCACCTCATGATGCTTAATCGATGTAATCAAATTTAATTTGATGCAGGGGGAAAATGCACAAAAATAAATTATTTTTCAAGAATAATTAAATAGATTCAACATCTTTCTTCAACAGAATTGCAGACTGCACAGATGGTTCCCAAAGGAAAAAGTACTAGCTTATTAGGGTATATTAGACTTAACAGTTACTATATACAGTAATGGACTTCTATATATTTTACATCAGATTAAAACTTTGGGTGTAAGAGTCAGATAATTATTTATTAAAAGCTCGACATTTTAAATGAGAATAAGAAAGAAAAGTATGTCTTTGTGCCCCCTTTTCCCTGTTCATGCCCTATCGGCCCCCCAGGCTAAACTTTGCTAGATCCGCCCCTGCACAGTTACCAGCCATCAGCTACGTAGAAAAAGATCCTGGTGTAGAAAGTAATATTAAATAAATTCTAACAACAGCTTATCAAGCTTAAACGTGCTGCTGTTGTTCAGCCGCTGGTTTCCTCTTTCTGGTGAGAAGTGGGCCAAAAACTAAGAAGAGAGACGGACTCGCGACAGAAAAGCCGATCAGCTGATCATTAAGCAGTTTCTCGATTGAAGTAACAGCAGCAGGAGAGAGAGAGAGAGGCAGTTGCTCCATATATCCGTTGTTAAGCTTAACGCTGGAATGCTTTACAAACATTCAGAGATGAACTTACACACTTGCTTTACTTCTATCTGAGATAACTTCCTCGGAGATGAAATGTTTGCTAGCAAGGCTACAAATACACACAGCCGCTCTATCACGTGACCACACTGCTGCGACGTGCTACGGTTATGAGCTGAGTTACGCCGTGTAGCAAGCTTTGTGAGGTGCTTTTTTGATATTTAATGGATCGGATTACATTTTTTATTTCTTGCCGATATCCGATCCAGTAATTTGGGTCAGTATCGGACCGATACCGATACGTAATATCGGATCGGTCCATCTCTAGTTACTACCCACCTCTGTATATACCAGTTTTTAAATTGTGTTGATACCACGTAAAACCAGACTCATGATAAACAATATATACGCGTGTTTTTTCCTCAATAGTTTCGTCACATTCACTGTCTAAGGACAGCGCAGCGAGCACTCTCTACTTATGAGCAACCCCCCCCCCCAAAAAAAACCCAAAACAGGGGAAGTTTTAGGAGTGACGGTGAGAGAGAGAGAGAGAGAGAGAGAGAGAGAGACAGCAGAAAAAGAGAGAGAGAGAGTTTTGAGATGAGAGATTTGTGACGTTTAGCGTGTTTGGAGTGTGCAGTTAATGTGTTGTCTTGTGTAGTTAGTGTGTAGTGTTGTGGATAGTGTTGTGTTGTGTGTCAGAACATTGAGGCGACTGCTGTCTCCAGGTAGAAACAGCAGTGACACACCTGCTGCTGTCAGACCTGCAGGTATCAGGCTGTGATGTTTCCTTTATAGTGGACAGAAATATTTGCAGTGGCACAAATAATTTGTGGCATCTTATTGAAGAACAGCTGATTGTTCTGTAAACAGTTTGAAATGGTTATTTAAAAGGGATAAAAGGTAAATGGCTGCAAATAACTTTGTTGTTTGCAAAACTTGTGCATATAAATTGAAATTGACAATTTATAATTTAAAGTTATGAAATATGATTCATTAAACATGTTTGTGGTTGTTACAGTAACAAATATAACTTCTTCTACTCGGATTTTATGTTTTTTGTCTGATTTTAGATCAGTTGTGTTAACACAGTAGTCAAAATGAAAACATGACTGTAAATTCAGAGACGTGAGGTTGTGCTGATGAGACCAAACAAGGCAAATAAACAGTTTTAAAGGTGAAATGTGGAGGAAACATCAAAAGTAGTTAAAATGGACAATTATACTCTGGACCCCAGAGAGTTAAACATTATTTTTAAGTAACACAATAGTTGCTTTCCAAGTAATTAATTACTTTTAGAATCTTGTAACTCAGTTACTTGTTTGAAGAAGTAACTAGTAACTATAATTAATTACTTTTTTAAATTAACTTGCCCAACACTGCACTTGGGACCGCTTGAGACAAAACAACATCTGGCGTCTCAGTCAGGGTTGCTTTCACGGTCACTAAGACAACAGGCTGTTAGGTGAAAGGTGAGAGAATAGGGAAAAGCACTCAGTACATGTTTAGCAGAGTTTGTAGGTGCTGCTCCCCTGGATTGGACAAGGCGGACTGCTGAGAGGCTGGGACCAGCCTGGGGCACCGACGAAGGGAGAATTAAGTGTAAACTATGATTTCTCCCCATCAATTTTAATCAATCAGATAGATGCGCAGTCTCATATTAAACTTTGTATACTGATAAGTTGAGGAACTCTGATCTGCAACTTTACAGCCTGTGGTCTTCTGAACAAAAGGGATCCATGTATATGATAACATGTAATCATTCATCGCCTGCTTTAATAAATAATAATTAAAGAAAGAAGTGTTTTACTGGGGATTCCTCAAGGTGGATAAACAAACACGCTTTCAAGTCACATAACTGACAGTAGCTGTTTCCTCCAGCTGGTTCGGGATAACGCTGAGCTCCGCTGTGAGCTGCCCAAATTGGAGAAGCGCCTCCGGGCGACAGCGGAGCGAGTGAAAGCTCTGGAAACTGCTCTGAAAAATGCAAAAGAGTCAGCCGTGAGGGATCGCAAACGCTACCAACAGGAAGTTGACCGCATCAAAGAGGCTGTGCGGTCCAAAAACCTGTTCAGGAAAGGACACTCGGCTCAGATCGGTGAGAAGATAACTTAAAACAGGCCAAGTCTGATATGTGATGTGATAGGCTGTTTGTCTTTACCTAAACTCACCTGTTACCTGCATTCATATAGCCAAGCCAATAAGAGCCGGTCATCAGCACCATCAGAATCCGTCCTTCTCCCATGCTATCCGACCTACCATCAGAGGAGGGGGTGCAGGGTCCAGCCCACGACACCAACCCCCCCGACACCAACCTCAGCAACATCTCCACCAGAGCAGCAGTAGCAAGTAGGCTCCAGGTGAGTCACACCTCAGAAACCATGGCACACAACTACAAAGCTCCAGCCACAACTTTATTTCTGTCAGCTCTGCTTGTCAAACTGATCTGTTTTATTACAGCTCATTAAATAAAATGCTTGGGAGCTTTTCTACTGTATATTTGAGTGGAAGGATAAAAGACATGCTGTGGGAGAGAGCCAGAGATTAATAAGAACTAATGATTAAATGCAGAGAGGTGTATAAACACATAGTGAGTGAAAAAGCTGACTGAAGAAGAAACACCCAGTGCATCATGGGAATCCCCCAGCAGCCTACACCCACATAGCAAGCAGGTCTGGTTGGGAAGCAGGTCTGGTTTATGATATCGATACCGATATCATAAATTTGGATATCTGCCAATACCGATATGAATCCGATATAGTGTGTTTTAATCAATAAAACAGTTTTTTTTATATCTTGCTGCTTTTTGTATAAGTTCATACTCAAGTTTAAATAAATAACAACACTAAAGCTATTCTGTTATAATGATTATGTTAATTGCAGGCCGAGCTCCCGTTCCTGTCTAAAATTCTCGAGAGGATAGTTTTTTCACAACTCCTGTCGTATTTGGATGCGAATGACATTATTGATAAATTCCAGTCTGCCTTTAAACCACGTTATAGCACCGAAACAGCTTTGCTTAGATTCCTAAATGATCTTCTAATTGCTGATACTGGATGCGCTGCGGTCCTAATTCTATTGGATTTATCCTCGGCTTTTGACATGGTCGATCACAGCATGTCGTTAGCGAGGCTTGAGCATAATAATAATAATAATAGATTGGATTTATATAGCGCTTTTCAAGGCACCCAAAGCGCTTTACAATGCCACTATTCATTCACTCTCACATTCACACACTGGTGGAGGCAGCTACAGTTGTAGCCACAGCTGCCCTGGGGCAGACTGACAGAAGCGAGGCTGCCATATCGCACCATCGGCCCCTCTGGCCAACACCAGTAGGCGGTAGGTGAAGTGTCTTGCCCAAGGACACAACGACCAGGACAGAGAGCTGGGGATCGAACCGGCGACCTTCCGGTTGCACTTCCCAACCCCCCTGAGCCACGGTCGCCCCACCCCTAGGCCAAGGGTGCTGTAGAGCTGTTTTGGTGGTTCCCATCTTTGCCCTCCCAGGAAAGTCTATGCCAGGGTGCTGGGAAAGTGAGCACGTATCTACATGGATATTAAAGTCACTCGCTATAATTATTTTGTCTACACTGATAAAAAGTCTGAGAAAACTGAATAGGAACAAACTCTTTCTCCCGGGTCAGAGTATGTTTAATATTTAATGTTGAAACCCTGAATTAACTGTTTGTTAACTTCTTCCTGAGTCATTTTTAAATCACTCCCATTCTTCACAGGTAGCAGATGACTCTGGATCAGTTTCCTTTTCTGTGGATCTTTGGACTCTCCTGTTTTCACCACTCTGCCTATACTGGAACCACACCCCACAATGTTCTGCCTTAACAGCCATTCCACCTTAAACAAACCACCTTAACAGCCTTGCCAGCTTAACAAACATTCCACCCTAACGCAGGTGCTCTCTCTGACTGTTTTCTGAATTTTTGTTGTTGTTCTTTATTCTCAAACAATCAAATATCTTCAAAGAATTACCGCTAAGAAAAGTTAATATCTTTTTTTTTTTTTTTTAACTAAATGACATTTTTAGATTTTTGGGTCTCTGTTGCCTTTATTACACAGCACAGTGGAGAAAGAGAGGAAGGATGCAGCAAAGGCTCTCGGATCAGTTCTGCCTGGTCGCTGCGTCTGGTTGCCTTTAGCTAAACCTGAGTCTGAATCTGAGTCTGTAAACCTGTCAGTGTTTACTCATCATGTTTATGGCATTCAACTCTCAGATTTAAAGCAAACAGATTTTTCACAGAGGTGCAGAAATCCTCGTTTGAAATTAAATTAAAAAAGAGTTTATTATAATCTATAAAAAGTGTTATTCTCCAACCCTAGGAGTAATCTGGAAATGCTGCTCCCTGATTCCAACTCCACCCAAGGACAAAAACTTTTAGCAGTCTAAACTCTACGCAGCCGTTTGTTGACTTTGGCAGTGAGCCACGCCAAAATAAAGGTCCCTAATGTTCCCTGCCCAATATGAAAGTCAAACAACAGATACATTTCTAACACAAGGTCCCACTCTAACAAGAGAAAACAGATTTCAACAGAAAAGGCTTCTCATTCATATCAGGCTGCTGCCGTGTTTAACATATAGTGAAAGAATACTCCAGGTTGTCTAATTTACAAAACTATTAATAACTATTTACAAAGAGCTTGATTAGGTCTCACAAGGCCACACACACAAGTTCACTCACTTTACTCAGTAATGAACTTTTTGACTCAGGAGTTTCACACAGAGAACACTCAAAAGTTACCATCAGAAACACACAGCTTGTTGTCCGGTCTGGGAACAGGAATCCAAGCAAACAACTCGGCTGTCAACCCACACAGGACCTGGGAGGGAGGAGAGAGAAAAACCCACACCCACATTCTCTGGTGGGAGGGTCACACATAACAATGATACTAAAATCAGTCAGGGCTCTAGACTAACTTTTTGCCACAGTTGCTTGGTGCACCTAACGTTTTTTCCTTAGGTGCACCAGCACCTGTCAACACAAAGTTCTTTATTTGGAGCACATTTCTACAAGAAAGACAAGTTACTGAAAAAATGTGTTTAAAGTGCTTCACTGAGCTGAAATTTAAACTTAAAACATCTCAAGATATATTCAATAAAAAGAAAATGTAAATTAAAAGGACCTCAAAGTGTCTGACAGGCTTCAAAATGAACATCTCGGTATCTGAACAGCTTTATATCTTATGGACCCTCCTCCATTACAGTCACATGGCCCTCAGATGGCCAACTCCTGTAATCTGGCCTTTTCCCCCTTTTTTCCCATGTGTCTGTGATGACACCTGTAACCTGGGTACACGTGACATCATTACTGTACATGGGGTTTACCTTTAAGACATTTTTCTTGTGAAGAATTATTTTGGACCTGAACTTAGTGATCGGAACATCTTCTTTGGGAATATCGTAGACAATGTTAAACTTGATCATCACATCGGCCTCCTGTGACGACCTGTTTGCTGCCGCTGAAAGGCAGTGGGGAGAAGGGAAACTTGGCCAGTGCATTTATCGCAGCATATAATGTGTTTTCTGAATACACTGCTTTTTCAGCGTTTCTTTTTGAAACGTATTAGCTGCAGTCACAAATCCAGTATTGCCGGCCACAGTTTCTCCACACTCACTGCAGTAAATGCAGTGCATCATGTTGTCAGCTTTACTGTATCTTAGCCAGGGAAACTGGTCAAGCCGCTCTCTTCCCAACGTATACACTTTACACTTTTACTGTCAGTGGGCTCTGAGTCCATCGTATGTGGCTCATTATCTGATGCCGTCTCTGGACCAGTGTTAGACATAACCTGGGAGGTTGATGGCTGTGTGTCAGAGCACTCGCTATGAGTTTCAGTGGGATCAGGCCTTAACGAAACAGTTATCAATCGTTCTTTTCATCTTTTCTCATTACCCACAGCTACAGCCACTTCTATCGGGTCTAGGCTGCTCACCTCTGTCCATCTGCCTGCACCTTCAAATGTACACACACATAGGCCTACATCTGGACCATGACCAATCACCATCTCTGATAGGTTTAGACCACGATACAGGCATAATGTGTGATGTTTTCTTTACTTGAATGACTGGTTGCACCGGTGCGACCTAGGATTCTTTTAGTCACACCACTGAGAAGTTAGGTCACATGTCACACTCTAGAGCCTTGTTTATGTTGATGCATTAAAAACCTCAAATCTTTTTTTTAATGAAACAAATGTTTCTCACGTTTTTTTTCAAGTGTTATAACTTTTGATTATATGAGTTTTTAAAAATTACAGCTATCCTCTCACAAACTTTCTCTTTCATTCAAACCATAAATATGATTGCAGCTTTAAAAGACGCTGCTAGAGGAATAAAATTCAGGAAATTCCAGGAACATGATCGAAAGTTTTTCTTTCTTTTTTTTAAATTAATTTAAAACTTATTTTCCTGACGACAGTGTTGGATTGCAGATATTGATTGTGTGTTTTTAATGTGTTTATTACTGAAATGTAATTTAAGGAGTTTATTTTACTGTTTATTTATTAGCTTAAAGTGAAAAATGTGTATGTTACTTTTGTCATCCAGCTAGAAATGATCATGTGTCAGTGTGTTTGTGCGTGTGTTTGTGTTGTGGTTGTTGTTGTGGATCTGCAGTAAGTTTACAGAGCGGTGAGGCTGATGAATGACAGCTTCAAAGTGACACGATCAGCTGATGGCAGATGTTGTGAACAGGAAGTTAGTGACATGATGTCAGCCAATCAGAACATCATGTTTTCTGCAGTGTTTGTGGTCACTTCACATCGCCAACATTGTATTGAAAGCAAACTAAAGCACATCTGTTTGTAAGTGTTTATTGATGTATTGGTAATGTTCACGTGCTGCTAATGAAAGTGTTTATTATAACTATGTTCATAATGTGCTGTAAGAACAAAGTGATACTGAAGTGATTCACAGGTTGTTGTAAAGACATCGAACATCACGTGTTTCTGAACATGTCAAATAAAGTGAAAAATTGAGTGTTTATCTGACATCAGGAATAGTGTTTACTTCTTAATCATTTATTTAAACACTGGAAAAATTTGAGATCGGATGATTAAACTAAATGGGCCAACTATTTTTCATATACAGGTCAATGATGTATCTGGCTTAAGTAGTTAAGCTCGTGATTAATTACAACAGCTGTAATTGGGTTTATGTGAACTATTGGCATCGTTATTTATTTGTTATATTTTGCACTCTGTTTTTGTTGAGATGGTGTACGCATCGTCAATACATTTGCTATTTTAACTGTCTTAAGGAGTGGAATGTCCCTTCTATTTTTTTTTTCTGTTTCTTGTAAAAAATCTAATAAAATTCAAGTCTTAAAAAAACACTGGAAAAATTCTAGAATAACATTTATAAAACAGACTTTTAATCAGCCTCTCATGAACTGCCACTTTACCGTGCCACTTTGGGGGTATCCAAATTCATGGGCTACATCCTCCTGAGGCCGCATTTGTTGGCCGACATGCCGAAGGCTGTCCAAACCCGCAGACTCCGACAAATGCAGCCGACAAATGCGTCCTCATTTTCTCCAAATTTGAACGATGGGTCGGGTGTGTCCTTCGTGGCCTACATTATCCCAGAATTCATAGCGCGGCCCAGCCAAGCTCCAGTTTCCAATAATGGCGGCAGCTACTAAGTTTTTAATATTACTCTTACTAATCTTTCTGGGTCACAAAATAAACTTTTAACATGTTATAAGGCGAGAAAGTAGCTGTGTAAACTTCAAATATCTGCTCAGTTTATCAAGATATCGCATATTTGTAAAAGTGCTCCGACGTTTTCAGAGACCCACCAGCTTGATAGCTGGCCAGGGCGACAACAGCAAACTCCCTGCACATTGTTTTCACATCCCCGCGGTCTTTGGCTACTCAGGTTAAACATGATATATAAGTCACTCAGATAACTTAAAAATGTTATCGTTTGGCTTTTTCAGTATTTTATTTGTTCCTGAGTAAATCTGTTTGGCTGAGATTAAAGTTCTAGTTTTTACACAGCTGAGCGTGAGACGGTCGAGAGTTTACTCCAGTGTCCTGTTATATTTTAGATAGCAAGGAAGAGACGGCTGAGCTTAGTAAATTTTAATCAGTGAATTCTCTAAAATATATTTATCAATAGGAACTAGTCAGCGTTGGGAAGGTTACTTTTAAAATGTATTCCATTACAGATTACATGACCCAAAATGTATTCTGTAACGTATTCCGTTACGTTACTCAATGAGAGTAACGTATTCTGAATACTTTGGATTACTTAATATATTATCATGCTGTTTACAACTACATGAATGTACTATTGCTGTGATTTATTACTGTTACTGAAGGTCCGCGGCTCCGAACCGTAGTAAAGGGACCTCTGGCTAATACGGTGGGTTCTGTGTCGGCTTGTAGCTGAAAACTAGCTTTACTTTGTTGTCTGGGTCAACTTTGCTAGAGACAGAGAGAGGCGTTGAAAGGCTGCTCCAACTGAACTTATTATTTCAGAGGAAAACACGAACACGGTGTACAGTCGAGTCTTAATAGCTTACTTACAGCTGGGCTCGTCAGGCTCTCTTCTTGGCTGCAGTGGTTATTATTATATTTACATGCTTCCAGCTCCCGTTTCTGCTCGATGACAGCTCGTACTTTTCCTTTTTCTCCCTCCCTCGCTCACAGACACATAACGGGTATGGCAGTCCATTCTCCCTGCAGCACGGACTACACTGCCCATGATGCTACATTCTTTAGAGCTATACCTGTAGCATTCTGCCTGTTAGCTTAGCACAACAACAACAAAAAGGCCTCTCTCACCCAGGAAACACGCAGAGAGAGAGCGTCACCCTGTAACCATGGCAACCGTAGCGCTGCCTGGAACAACAGAACGTAGCTGTCAAACAAAGCCCAAACAGTCCTGACCCGCCACAATATGAAACAGGGAAGTACCGCCGTGTAATCCATTTATTTCAACAAAGTAACTGTATTCTAAATACCACCTTTTTAAACGGTAACTGTAACGGAATACAGTTACTCATATTTTGTATTTTAAATACGTAACGGCAGTACATGCATTCCGTTACTTCCCAACACTGGAACTAGTCAAGTAAACTTGAGATGTACCTTCAGTATCTTCGTCTCTCACAAGATGTGCAACCTTTAAAATCTCAAATAATTTTTAGAACGTTTCATTTCTGTTCAGTTAAAATATCTTAACATACAAACACGAACTAGTGGAAACGTATGCTGTTTACAGGAATTTAAAATCACCTCTTTTTCTATTCTTATTAAATACATTTTTGTCGCTGTAGTCTGATGTGTTCAGACCAAAAGAAAGAACCTTTAAAAACTTTAATCGGTTCAGTACCTCCGGGCCAAATTCATTGATTAATTGTCAAACTCACAAACACACATCAAACTCTTTGTGCTGACAGATTTACCCTTTCCGGGCTGAATTATTCACACATGAACATATTTTCCATTATATTCACTCATTTTAACTTTTGACACACAAATTATTGTCTGAATCCAGTTTGTTTTCTGTTTTCTGCTGTAGATTTTTTAAATGCGTCAGTTCTCACTAAAGTTGGATGTTTATGATGTTGACTTCAGGCTCTATTGTTTCTTTTTAGTCAATATTTATACTGCAAGACTGTCTAGAAACAAACACACTAATCATACAAATCCTCTTATTTACTCACCATCACTAAATAACTTTTTCAATATTTTACCAATAATATGACAGGGTTTGTTTGAGATGTTCATGTGAAGCCTTGAGTAGTGTGAATGCTATATTTGACATAAATAAAACATTACTAAGATTCTCTTTTATAAATAAAAACATGTTTGCTCTGCAGGCTAATTTTGTGATAATGCAGCTGAATTTTATAATGACACTAGGATATGTTTTGAATATTCAGTGGTACGTTACAAATATACAGAAAATCATTAGAATTATTTATTGGAGTACTGTATATTTTTGTATTTGAAAACGAAACCGATTGTGGCAGAGGTAAAACAGTCAAAACATTTAATTATAGATTTGTTTGTGCTAATACAATATAAACTCTGACAAAATATCTTCTGAAAATTCCAGTTTTTACATCCCGGCCCAAAGCAGACATGGCTTCTAATATCTGTAAACGTGAGTCCATCAGCTGATTTGGTCCCGCTCAGCACCTTTTACTTCCTGTCCAAGTTGAAGATTTCTTGGCTTTCAGTGAGAATGAACTCAACAATCTGATTCTGATACACCATGTTGACCGCCATGTTTCCGGCATCCAGTTCAGGCCACATCAGTGTTGGACCGAACACGATTCCGATGCCCTGAGTGGACATCAGGTTCTTCCTGGAAAAGGCCAGAACTCTGCAAAAGGAAAATGCAAACGTTAACATGTCCTTTAAATTAGCTAACAAAGCATCAAACAGGGTCCTATGGGCTACCCATCCTGAGTTTATAAATACAACCCTTTCTGATTGTGTGAACTTCAAATCAAATCAAATCACTTTTATTGTCACAGCACATGTGAGTGAAATTCTTGTGTGCGAGCTTCACAAAAGCAACAGCGGTGTGCAAAATACAAGAAACATAAGGTACAAGCCAAATATAAGGACAGCAATGTAAGAATTATCACTTGTTTGTAAAGTAATATGTGCAGTGGTTTATTCCACAGTATTCCACCTGAACACTGTAAATGCTCCTAACAGGTGAGGTTCAGGTGTGTGTTGGATTACTTGTGCAGGTGGCTGAAGAGAAGCTTCATGGTGTCATGGTTGGGTTTGGGCAGCTGCTGTATCAGTTTCTTCACAGCCTGAACTTTTTGTTTGGGTTCTTTGATCTCTGTTAAAACAAATGACAGCAGCATTAGTTTAACCTTTAGGTTTCTAATTGAAGTTTAAACGTTTTTAAACTTGGGAGGGGGGAAAAAGTCTGGTTCGAGCAGTCTGGAGATTCTGTCCAAATACAAGTCTCATTCTTAAAGTGACCTGACCAAGAGCAGCAGAGATTACAGAAATAAAAGAACCATTTTATAAAGTCATCACAAACTGAAGATTTATAACAAAGGCAGGTTTTACTCACTGATGGCCTCCACAAAAGGCTGGAAAAACCTAAATGGAAACAGTGGCTCCGGCAGTTCACGGAAAAACATTTTGAGGGCTCCGGTGACGACGTGGACATCCTCCCACTGACTGTGTTCCAGGTCCAGGTCCTCCTCTGTGGGACAACCATGGAAATATTACTGAGCAGGATTTTATGAGAAGAGGTCAGAGCACATTGATTTAATATTTTATATGTATTGGTTTTTAACATCGGAGTCTACTTAGGAGGATTTAATACATTTTGATATAAATTATTGGTGTAAGGTCATGCCACAAGCACTATTTTGATGGGTTTGGTTGACTGACTTAGTTGCTTAGCTGTGTATCGAGGTTTAATTTCTTAATAAAATTCTGTTTCATTTTGTAACCTGCATTGTTTGACTCTTTGTTTTAAACCCCTAGCTTTGTCAGGGCAATGTAAGACTTAGGCTGATTAATTATAACCCATTTTCATAAATGAAAGGGAAATTAACTACTTTACAGCTACTGTAAAAGCTACTGTTTAGTTGACCTTCATCGACGAGGAAGCGAAGTTTCTGGATTGTGGCCAGGTTTCCACTGACTCTGTAGATCCCGTCAGCTTCCAGACCTGGAAAGAGATACACTTTATTAAAAACCTTAATTTAAGTCTGAGCTCATTCAATAGATCCATATGTACTACTCGTTGCTAGTTGATTGTACTCAAACAGCTTTAGCTTTCAGGAAACAGAAACTAAACATACAGTGTTTTTCCCCTTCCTGAATTTTTCATATGTTTGTCACACTTAAATGGTTTGGATTATCAAAAAAATTTAAAAAGACAAAGATAACACAAGTAAACAAAAAATGCAGTTTCTCAATGAAGGTATTTATTATCAAGGGGAAAAGTCCAAACCTACGAAAACTGAGTGCCCCTGTAAATGATCCACGGCAGACCTGACGACATTATTTATTCTGCATTCTCACGGTTGTTGTCACAAACACACGACTGCAGCTCTAAAGCTGCCAGCCACACACATCACCAACAACAACAGCATTACAGCAGTTCGCACAACCAGCAAGGAGTGATCTCCTGCAGCAGCACCACAGACCACACCCCACCACAGTGCCCTAAACCTAATAACTGGTTGGTCCACCGTTAGCAGCCTAACTGCAATTGTGATAACTAGCAGTGAATCTTCTACAGCTCTGTGGAGGAATTTTAGCACATCCGAGGTTATTTGAGCATGAACTGGCTTTATAAACTCTGGGTTCAGGTCAGGACTTTGACCGGGCCACTCCAAATTCTTCATTTTGTTTTTCTTAAGCCACTCGGAGGAGGACTTGCTGCTGTGTTCTGCTGCAGAACCCAAGTGCGCTTCAGTTTGAGGTCACAAACACATGGCAGCACATTCTTTATACAACAATTCCATGCAGAAGTACTTTTTAACTTTCATAGAGATGCAGAAACTCGATTCTGGCTCATGCATTGGTCAAACACTTTTTCATACCACTGTACCTGTGTTTAGAATCAGAATCAGAATAATGCCAAAAGAAATCATGTGGTCACAGTTACACACACAATAACGGTAACAGACTGAACTAAATTAAATAATACAATATATTACAAAGTTTACAAAATACAAGAAATAACTAATATATACAAGTAGCTCAGTTGTAAATATCCAGAATATTGCAGAGGTGAAATATATATGATTGACGTTTTACTCTGACCTGTAAAACTTTGTTAGTTATTATTTTACTGTAAAGCATGTGCAAAGGGGTGTAACTATTGTAGTGTGTACTGTAGATGGCCACGGGCAGCAATGATTTCCTGTGTCGTTCATTGGTGCATTATGGGTAATCCCAGTCTCTCACTGAATGTGCTCCTGTGACTGGCAAGGATGTCAAGGAATGGGTGGGAGAGTGGGTGTCCATATCTTGCACAGTCATGTCTGAGTTTCAGTATCAGTAAACGCACCTCGTTTCTCAACGGCATCCACACAGATCCGAACAAACTTTGGTACTGTGGTCCCTTCACGCTCGCAGAGACTCGACAGATGGCAGCCAAACACTCGATCTGAGACAGATGTTATAACAATTTGATCAATTGGAATTTTTGTTAACTTATTAGATTAAGCACATTTTGAACAGCAATGCTGTTGAAACAAAATTTATCCAAACTGTTAGTTAAGTTTTAATTTTTAAAAAAGACATTTCTAAAGGAAAGGAAGCAAGCATAAAAACGCGACTGGAAAACAAGGCTTCAGAAAAAAGGCCGAAGCAAAACAAGCAGAAACCTTTTATCAGGCCTTTCTCCTGTAGAGTCTTCATGGATGGACGTCTGATGATGAATTTCTTAAGCCTGTTTTTCACTCCATTCTTGTCTGCGCTATCTGAGGCGCTGTGCTTCAGCTTTGAGCTGCCAAACATGTCTACAGAAGAAACAGGTTGAGATACAGCTTTGAGATACTATGTAAAACAAGTGTTGTTGTGATTTGGTGCTGTGTAAATAAAACAGGATTGAATTAAGTTGAATTGAATGTAAAAGGGTTAGGGATTAAAACAGAAGCAAAACAGAAATTAATTATTTTCAAATGTTATCAACCCATATTTTACTCACAATAGAACAGAAAACACACACATGCACTCATTTTGAATTAGATGGCAGCAAAACATCAGCTCTTGGGACAGAGCAACAAAAAGCTGGATAAGTAAGTGGTACTAAAAAGAAACAGCTGCAGGAACAATTTTCAGCTAATCAGTGTAATTGTATCCAATCACAACAGCGTTTTAATGGATGCAAAACGATTGTAGCCAATCTTTGTACAGTTTGGGCACAACAAGAGCTCTCAGAAGTGAAAATAGGCAGAGGTTCACCAATCTGCAAAAAACTATGGTGGAATAATGTTCAGAATAATGTTTCTCAATGTTAACTTTAAATGATGTCTCTCATCACCCATATTCTGATGGTACGGTTATTATTCAACCAAAGACCCAGACAGACTTTTAATTCATTCGAAAGCCTGATGCTCAGCCTCGTCCACCCCAGCTGTGAAACTCAGAAACCAGTCTTACTTGTTATCATCTATCGTCCACCTGGGCCTTACACAGAGTTTCTGTCTGATTTCTCAGACTTTATATCTGATTTAGTTCTGAGCTCAGATAAAATAATTATTGTGGGTGATTTTAACATCCATGTAGATGCTAAAAATGACAGCCTCAACATGGCATTTAATCTGTTGTTAGACTCAACTGGCTTCTCTCAAAATGTAAAAGAACCCACCCACCACTTTAATCACACTCTAGATCTTGTTTTAACATATGGCATAGAAACTGAACATTTAACAGTGTTTCCTGAAAACCCTCTCCTGTCTGATCATTTCTTGATAACATTTACATTTACAATAATTGATTACACAGCAGTGGAGAGTAGACGTTTATCACAGTAGATGTCTTTCTGAAAGCGCTGTGACTAAGTTTAAGAATATAATCCACCCACTGTTATCATCGTCAATGCCCTGTACCAACACAGAGCAGAGCAGCTATCTGAACGCTGCTCCAACAGAGGTCGATTATCTTGTTAATAATTTCACCTCCTCACTACGTACGACTCTGGATACTGTAGCTCCAGTGAAAACGAAGGTCTCTAATCAGAAGTACCTGACTCCGTGGTATAATTCTCAAACACGTACCCTAAAGCAGATGACTCATAACACACCATTGATATTCATTTAGAGTCTTTTTTTCATGGTCTGCCATTCCTCGCCGGTCGACCTGCCATGTCTGTGTTGTATTTGGATTTGTGTTTTCTACTCCTGGTCTGTGCATGTTTGTGTGCGTGTGGTGGTGTTTGTGTTTTGGTGCAACACCAGGCCTGAAGAGTTTCCCACCTTGGAGTTGGCCACCCCTCCTGACTAATCATGCTATTCTGATGCTGATCAGCCTTGTCAATGGCTCTCTACTTAACACGGTAGCTGACACTGCATCGTTGAGGAACACAGTCAGTAATCCAGCTCGTCAAGGTGAAAGTCTCCCAGGAGATTTGTGGGAACATGTGGAGATAGCTGAGCACCATTGTACAGAGATAGAGCTGTAAGTTGTATTTTCACTATGAAGAGAAGTCACTGCATGGTAGCATTCAACTCCAGTGAGTAGGATGCTGTGATTTCCATGACTGTTAGGATTGATGACAACATGCACGTATATGGTAAATAGGTCTCCAGTCCTGATAGATCCATGAGGGGATGACCCCTGGGAACGAAGGCCAGGAAGAGACGAGCCAGCAGAGGAGGAAGAGCAGACCACGCAGCTTGGCCAGGCCCGACTTTCACTCTCAGACTGCAGGAAATCACATCTGGCTGGTCAGTGTTTTTATTGTGGCAGATAAGGACACTATGCAGACACCTCTCCCACGTGGCCGAAAGATCTTGTCCGTCAGTAGCAGTAGGAATGCTGGCAGGCACGATTGAGGACGTCTCCCTACCTAGACTCCAGTGTTAGTGTCAGGTTTATATCAGCCTGCAAGTGATGATACCCATCGTCACTTGCAGGCCATTCAGATCTCCTTTTCCTGCAACCATGTTGAAAAGATTAGTTCCTTTCTGTTTGATGACGCTTGTATCCTTCGTTCTCGGTTATCCATGGCTAAATACACATAAACCCCATATTGACTGGTCCAAGGACTGTATTGGTCATGGTCTCCGTGTCTCCCTGGTTGACCTAGTTTCCAGGCCACATTTTGTTTTGAGAGTCTCTCTCTCACCTGTCTGCCTGGGCGGAGCTCAGCTGGGCTCCCGCCCTTGGCCCATGCAGCTGCTGTGAATCTGCCTGATTACGTGGACTCCTGGCCTGATTTTTAAGCTGAGGGCTCAGAAGGCGTCTTTGCTGGATTGTTGAGTTATTCTCATCAGTACAGCTCTGATAATCTGTTTCTTGTGTGATTTCTCAGTTTATTCTAACCACGGTTCTCCTGTGCATAGACTCCTGGACTTGTCCTTATCCCTGGATCTGTTTCCCTGGCAGCGTGGCGTGGAGTAGGTGAGAGTGCTAAAGACAAATGCGAGAGGAGTGGACGAGCAGAGTGTGCTTCGCTTTTTCCCTTGGACCAATGAAAGTCCCTGCCCCCATACACTATTTATAATTTCACATAGTGTGTTTGTAAATACACTTGTGACCAGCCACGTGCAGAGGGGGGGGCCAGAGTGGCTTGAGCACCCGCCCCTTTCCTGATGGGTGCCCAAAGTGCCCTTTTGTTGAGGCAACTTTTTTAAAATTCTTTTTTTTTTTTATGTGTGTGTGCGTGCGGAGTCCTGTCTGTGCCCCTCAACAATAATATTTAACTATTAATCACAGTTTTGCTAAATAAAAGGATCTGGCTTGCATCAGTCACATGATCACATTTAACCAATGATCGCCCTTGACGGCAGAACGCGCTGGTTACGAGCCGGGAACCAGCTCACAAAGAGCACGCGCATTTTTAGCGGTCCAGAGCTGAGAAACACAAGTTAACTCAGAGACACAGACTGATGCGACAAAACCAGTAAGGAGGTGTACAGCGTACACTGTAGTCTACAGCACACAGGAGTGTTAGCTTATTACGTTGGTCAGCTGTCTTGTGGCAACTGACGAACTGAAACAAACGAGCGTGCTGTGTGTGCAACAGCGCGACAAACATTACCTGTCCTTTTATTAACTGCACAAGTAGTGCTGGTCATAGCTGCTGGCTACCTGTGCAAGGCTGTCATGGGTCTGTAGCTCTGTCACCGTTTTAGGGAACATATTTAGTTTTAAAGTATTTAGAACATATTTAGTTTTAAAGTAAGTTTCCGGGCTTTTCCTGCCTTTCTGGAGGGATTATATTTCACTAAAAAAAAATCTCATATGCATGTCCACATAATTATGCATTATTATAATTATAATATATTAAAAAACACACATGCTGTATTTTAAAGAACATACATTAAGAAGCAGATTATATTAGATTTATATTTTAAATAAGACAAAATTTGGATTTTACAGCAGTAAAATTATTGTATCTCTACAGTTTAAAAATGTAATAAGCTTTGCCCCTGCACAGAGTGGATAGTGAAACAAATGGAATAATCATAAATACATTATTTCATATTTATTACTTCTCCCTCCTCGTTGCTTTATTATTGTAGCTCTAGTAATAAATAATAATGTAAGGATTCTGGATCAGCACCGTGATGCCCATAGTATATACAATATTCTGAAGAAGGTCTAAAATGTCACTGTGTGTGCGTGCATGTGTGTGTTTTATTTAGATGGATTTAAAAAATATATATTACTCATGATATAACATTGTCCAGACATGCCTGGTAAGGACATGAGGAGGAAACAGTAGGAGCTGTGTGAGGCTACTAAAGGCAGGGCTATAACATTTTTCTGTCATCATTAAGTGCAAGAGTTGTTAGGTGTGGATAATTAGATTATAGTTTATTGCAATAGCAAGTTGTGCCTTGTTCTCAGATAGACAGCAAGTGGAGAGTGATATATGAAATGATGGGATGGAAGGAAGAAGAAAAGCAAAGAGTGATTCACAGGCAGAGCCTAAATTATTTCTCACAGTTTTTGTTGCCTTATGGTTCCAAGCGCTGTCACCAATCTTTGCATTTTGTTATTATCTCATGACACTTGTTTAATCAGCTACCATCTCTCCTATGGACTTTTTACTGTCTACAGTTCAATTCAATTCAATTCAATTCAATTTTATTTATATAGCGCCAAATCACAACAAAAGTCGCCTCAAGGCGCTTCATAGATACAGAGAAAAGCCCAACAATCATATGACCCCCTATGAGCAAGCACTTTGGCGATAGTGGGAAGGAAAAACTCCCTTTTAACAGGAAGAAACCTCCGGCAGAACCAGGCTCAGGGAGGGGCGGCCATCTGCTGCGACCGGTTGGGGTGAGAGAAGGAAGACAGGATAAAAGACATGCTGTGGAAGAGGGACAGAGATTAATAACAGATATGATTCAATACAGAGAGGTCTGTTAACACATAGTGAGTGAGAAAGGTGACTGGAAAGGAAAAACTCAATGCATCATGGGAATCTCCCGGCAGCCTACGTCTATTGCAGCATAACTAAGGGAGGATTCAGGGTCACCTGGTCCAGCCCCAACTATATGCTTTAGCAAAAAGGAAAGTTTGAAGCCTAATCTTAAAAGTAGAGATAGTGTCTGTCTCCTGAATCCAAACTGGAAGCTGGTTCCACAGAAGAGGGGCCTGAAAACTGAAGGCTCTGCCTCCCATTCTACTTTTAAATACTCTAGGAACAACAAGTAGGCCTGCAGAGCGAGAGCGAAGTGCTCTGATAGGGTAATATGGTACTACAAGGTCATTAAGATAAGATGGGGCCTGATTATTTAAGACCTTGTATGTGAGGAGCAGGATTTTGAATTCAATTCTGGATTTAACAGGAAGCCAATGAAGGGAAGCCAAAACAGGAGAAATATGCTCTCTCTTTCTAGTCCCTGTCAGTACTCTTGCTGCAGCATTTTGGATTAACTGAAGGCTTTTCAGTGAGTTTTTTGGACATCCTGATAATAATGAATTGCAGTAGTCCAGCCTGGAAGTAATAAATGCATGAACTAGTTTTTCAGCGTCACTCTGAGACAGGATATTTCTAATTTTAGAGATGTTGCGCAAATGGAAGAACGCAGTCTTACATATTTGTTTAATATGTGCGTTGAAGGACATATCCTGGTCAAAAATGACTCCAAGGTTCCTCACAGTGTTACTGGAGGCCAAGGCAATCCCATCCAGAGTAAGAATCTGGTTAGATACCATATTTCTAAGCTTTTCAGCGCCGAGTACAATGACCTCAGTTTTATCTGAGTTAAGAAGCAGAAAGTTAGTGGCCATCCAAGTCTTTATGTCTTTAAGACATTCCTGCAGTTTAACTAATTGGTGTGTGTTATCTGGCTTCATGGACAGATAGAGCTGGGTGTCATCTGCATAGCAGTGTAAATGTATGCTATGTCTTCTAATGATGCTGCCTAGGGGAAGCATGTATAATGTAAACAGAATTGGTCCTAGCACTGAACCCTGTGGAACTCCATAATTAACCTCAGTGTGTGAAGAGGACTCTCCATTTACATGCACAAATTGGAGTCTATTAGATAGATATGATACAAACCACTGCAGTGCAGTACCTGTAATACCTACAGCATGTTCTAATCGCTCTAATAGGATATTATGGTCAACAGTATTGAATGCTGCACTGAGGTCTAGCAGGACAAGCACAGAGATGAGTCCACTGTCAGAGGCCATAAGAAGATCATTTGTAACCTTCACTAAAGCTGTTTCTGTGCTGTGATGAACTCTGAAACCTGACTGAAACTCTTCAAATAAACCATTCCTCTGCAGATGATCTGTTAGCTGTTTGACAACTACTCTTTCAAGGATTTTTGATATGAAAGGAAGGTTGGAGATTGGCCTATAATTAGCTAAGACTGCTGGGTCTAGAGATGCTTTTTGAGTAAAGGTTTAACTGCAGCCACCTTGAAGGCCTGTGGTACATAGCCGATTATTAGAGATAGGTTGATCATATATAAGATCGAAGAATTAATCAATGGCAGGACTTCTTTGAGCAGTTTTGTAGGAATGGGGTCTAAAAGACACGTTGATGGTTTGGAGGAAGTAATTATTGAAGTTAACTCAGAAAGATCAATTGGAGAAAAAGAGTCTAACTTAACATCAATGGTACTAAGAGTAGCTGTAGATAATATTACATCTGTGGGATGATTATTGGTAATTTTTTCTCTAATGATAAAAATTTTATTTGTGAAGAAGTTCATGAAGTCATCACTAGTTAACGTTAAAGGGATGGTTGGCTCAAAAGAGCTCTGACTTTTTGTCAGCCTGGCTACAGTGCTGAAGAGAAACCTGGGGTTGTTCTTATTTTCTTCAATCAGTGATGAGTAGTAAGCTGTTCTGGCTTTGCGGAGGGCTTTCTTATAAAGCAACAAACTATTTCTCCAGGCTAAATGATGATCCTCTAAATTTGTGACACGCCATTTCCTCTCCAGATTACGAGTCATCTGCTTTCAGTCTCAGATCAACACAGCCCTGCCCTTCCCATATTAGATTCTTGATGAATGTGTGTTGTTGTTATTCAGCCTGGTTCAATGTGCCCCTTTTTAACTTTGAGCACCTGCCCCTTTAAACCTCTCTGCACGGCCCTGCTTGTGACTGTAATTCTAGTTCAGCTGGTCTGCACCTGAGTCAGTTTCCGCCCGCGTGACATTATTACCTTAACTTTTTTTAGGAGTTGCACAGCTGCTTTCCACCTCCAGCAGTTATGGAGCAGTCATGATAATTTAGATGTGAATCATGTTTTACACACTAATGGTTTCTGTGGCTTTAGCTGCTCACTGCTGCTTTGTATAAATACAAATCATTATTCCTCAGACTCACTGATAGATCGTCGGTGTATCGGGTTACGTTGTTTGACACCAGGAGAAGCGGAGCCATATCCAGGTAGGGAGCTGTGTCTGGGCAGGTAGTCTGTACTGTTTGATCTCCGCAGAGGAAAACCTTCTTTAGTCTGAGCAGAAAAGCAATCTCAGGAAGATTAGTTTTATTAATAAGTGATCAATTTGTCTTTTTGAAAAGAAATTCACAAAATGCACAGAAATAATTTATAAATAATTAATTAATGAACAAGGAATATAGTGATGATGATTTTAAAGGGTGGTGACTTCTTACTGAAGAGTCGACAGTCTTTTTGATGGCGTCGTACCATTTGCTGGCAGTGGAGTAACTGTCAGTCTGGACAAGGTACTCACTTCCTGTGCTTGTTTTAATCTAGAACAGGTAAAAAAAACAACAGAACAGCTCATTTCTGTACCATCTATTTTAAATAACCAGAGAGAATAAGCCATCAGCAGCAGGTAAGTGTTCACCTGGAAGACATTTTTCCTGCTTGATTTCTCAGTATTCCACTCAATGACTGCTCCACACAGCTGAAGCACATCTGCCTTACCTCCTGGTTTCTAAGCGCAAAGACAGTAATGTGATGGGTCACACAAGTTAGACATGATAAATATAAGTAGAGATACATTGACAGTAGTGATGAAAGATTTTTATACCAGTCCAGTTTCCTGTTTGTCTTTATAAAACATTAACTGGTCTGAGGTGAGCACAGTCCACACTGAAGACCAGTTCTTCCTCTGCTTCTTACCACTGTCTGAAATTTTAGCCATATTCATGATTTCACCTTTCAAATCCACCTGGAAGCACACAAAAGGGAAATTAAGGAAGTGTTCAGACGTTTTATACATATGCTGTCGAGAGCAGGGGGAATCATCAGAAACCCAGAAAGACAAACTGAACATGGGACTTTACATCAAATCTATTTTAAAATAAACAGTGACTCTAAAGGTTAGCCATGTTTAGTTGTGAAAAACGAATCTGAATGAACAGACATGCATATTTAATCCATATGTCAACCAAACCAAGATGTCAGTGAACTCTCTATAGATACCGATAATCAGACTCACTTGTGGGGATCAGAACAAGCCACTTCTAAAGCTTTGAACGATCCTGGCTTCACCAGTAGTTCCAACCAGATGGCTATCCAAATCTGACATGCAGATTTGGATAGCCATCTGGATGCAAGAGGAATTTCTCTGACTCTATGGGACTCCATGGCTCCATTAAAACCCAGACAGCCTTGGGCTAAACCTGCGCCTTGGTTTAATGACAGCACTCACGCTGTTAAGAGGGAATGTCACCCAGCAGAAAGGTGGAGAAAGGATAAACTGCATGTATCATTTCAAATTTTCAAAGACTGCTGACATCGCTACCAGAACACTGTCAAAGAGACAAAAAGGGAATATTTGGAAAATATGATTTCTTCCAACACTCATAACCCGTGTGTGTTATTTAACACCACTGACTCTGTTCCTAATACTCCACTGAATGTCTGTTTGGAAATTTCTCCTGATATTTGCAATAATTTTCTGAGGGTTTTTTTTGTTTGTCACCACCAGGGCTCTGATCACAGCTCCTGACTCTGACCCCTCTGTCTCTGTCCCTTGCACTGCTGTTTTTACTCAGTTTGACCTTGTGACCCTCTCCACTTTAGAGGATGTGGTGCGCCATATTAAGCTCACAGGTTCCCCTTGGGATCCTTTCCCTCCACAATTTTTTATTTTTTATTTTTAAAGACATTTCTCCTAGTATAGGACAGTATGTCCTTGACATTATTAACAGCAGTCTGTCTTCTGGTGTGGTTCCTGCAAATTTCAAACATGCAGTAGTGCAGCCACTAGTGATGATCGATTCGTGAACGAATCGTTCAATACTCAAGAATCACTTTACTGACTCATTGACTCATCCCTGTTTCTGTTAGCAAACTAATTCGCTTAGTAGAAATTAGAGATGGACCGATCCGATATTACGTATCGGTATCGGTCCGATACTGATCCAAATTACTGGATTGGATATCGGCGAGAAATAAAAAATGTAATCGATCCATTAAATATCAAAAAAGCACCTCACAAAACTTGCTATGCGGCGTAACTCAGCTCATAACCGTAGCATGTTGGAGCAGTGTGGTCACGTGATAGAGCGGCTGTGTGTATTTGTAGCCTGCTAGCAAACCAGCATTTCATCTATGAGGACGTTTTCCCAGAGAGAAGTAAAGCAAGTGTGTAAGTTCATCTCTGAATGTCTGTAAAGCATTCCCACGTTAAGCTTAACAACCATACCTGGAGCGACTGCCTCTCTCTCTCTCTCTCTCTCTCCTGCTGCTTCAATCATGAAACAGCTTAATGATCAGCTGATCGGCTTTTCTGTCGCGAGTCCGTCTCTCTTCTTAGTTTTTGTCTCACTTCTCACCAGAAAGAGGAAACCAGCGGCTGAACAACAGCAGCACG
The DNA here is from genome assembly GCF_963576455.1 of Neolamprologus multifasciatus. Classification (NCBI taxonomy): domain Eukaryota; kingdom Metazoa; phylum Chordata; class Actinopteri; order Cichliformes; family Cichlidae; genus Neolamprologus; species Neolamprologus multifasciatus. The sequence goes on from NC_140454.1 coordinate 35,455,633, forward strand.
TTTAAGCTTGATAAGCTGTTGTTAGAATTTATTTAATATTATTTCTACACCAGGATCTTTTCCTACAGCTGACGTAACTGTGCAGGGGCGGATCTAGCAAAGTCTAGCCAGGGGGGCCGATAGGGCATGAACAGGGAAAAGGGGGCACAAAGACATACTTTTCTTTCTTATTCTCATTTAAAATGTCTAGTTTTTAATGAATAATCGATTAAGCATCATGAGGTGGAGGGTGGTTCCCTATTTTTATTTTTATTTTTGCTGGGAGTTTGCAACCCTATTAGTTAGGTTGCTTAAAATTTCTTCTAAGTACTCTTTAAAATACCAGAATAGGGAGGATGGAGCAGGTTTAACTTTATTAGATTGATCAGTGTTGCTGAACTATGACATATTTTGGACGCAGTGTATTTTTTACATACAGGTATAACAGAATAGCTTTAGTGTTGTTATTTATTTAAACTTGAGTATAAACTTATACAAAATGCAGCAAGATATTAAAAAAACGTTTTGTTGATTAAAAAACACACTATATCGGATTCATATCGGTATCGGCAGATATCCAAATTTATGGTATCGGTACCGGACATAAAAAAGTGGTATCGTGCCATCTCTAGTAGAAATATATCTAACTTATAATTAAAATTGGGGGGCGGGGGGGGGGGGGGGGGGGGACAACAGCCAGTTTCTTAACAAAAGCATTTCTGCTCTGAACTGGAAGAAAAAACCCTGAGTAGAAGCTCACATCAAGAAAATAGCTCCTCGGTTCACAGTAGCATCGCTCTGCTAACATGCTAACAGCACATTTGAGCTACTCACCCCCTCCCTTCCTGTGCTGAATCGTAAGCATAAGCAAATCACTCAGGACTCGCTCACCCCCTCCCTCCTGTGCTGAATCATAGAGCGAACCAATCACTCACTCACTCACTAACCCCCTCCCTCCTGTGCTGAATCGTAAGCGAATCACTCAGGACTCACTAGGGCTACGTTCACACTGCAGGCGAAAGCGCATCAAATCCGATTTTTCTGACCCTATGTGACCCATATCCGATCATGGTATGACAGCGTGAACGGCCCAAATCTGATATTTTCAAATCCGATCTGGGTCACTTTCATATGTGGTCCTGAATCCGATACATATCCGATGTTTCAGAAAGCGACTGCTGTTTGAAGGTTGCATTAAATCCGTTTTTTACGTCACCAATACAAGACAGAAGCCAATTATCAGCGCCAGAGAAGCGCCCAAGAAGACATCGCGAACGCTTCCTGGCCATCCCGTGTCAGTGAAACTGTTGGGAAGACAACGTTGGAGAAACGTGAACATTTTATTTGTTCTGTATAATCTGCAGATTCTGACAGAAATCTGTAACTATCCTTTGAAGCACCGCTCCTCTAAAACAGCAATAAGGATCATTACTAGGTTATTTACATTATTATGTAAATAACAAAATAACTTAAAGCAAAAATTGGGAAACGTAAAGTCTGAAGTCTTTATATTAAGGGCCATCAGTCAAACAATATTGTTTGCTCTGGGTCTAAACAGAGCGCGTTGTGTGTGACGTCTTCTTTTGCGCACGCGGGCCGCTTTGAGCGTTCACACTAGAGCGCGTTTGCTGTCGCATTTTATCTGTAGTGTAAACGAGCAGACAAAACAATCGGATTTGATCAAAAAATCGGAATTGAGCATTAAAACCTGCAGTGTGAACGTAGCCTAACCCCCTACCTCCTGTGCTGAATCATAGAGCGAACGAACGAATCACTCACTCGCTCACCCCCTCCCTCCTGTGCTGAATCATAGAGCGAGTGAACGAATCACTCACTCACTTGCTGTGTCCCAATTCAGGGTCTGCACGCTGGAAGTACGCATTTCAAGTGCGGTTACGTCACCGCCACGCGACGACGGCTGTCCCAATTCAAAGTGTACTTCAAATGCATACTCCAAATGCGCCGTCGATTTCCCCAAATATCAAGCGTGGTCCGGTGCACGCTTCGTGGTCCCATATATCCCACAATTCATAGCGCGGCGGTGGGTGAGGATAATTTTGCCGCAAAATACGCCGGAAGGGAGTTGCCGAAGAGTGAACTGTCAAAAGTAAGTACTGAATATGATGTCACTTATTTATGTGCGAATGTTTAATAACGAAGAACATTAAAACATTGCTGTTGGCCACATGTCGGCAAAGTTATGTGACATTAGTGATGTTTGTACTTTCAGCATCTATCCATCTATCCATCCATCCATCTATCCATCTATCTATCTATCCTGCTCGTTTATTACTCATCACCACACAACTGAACACTTTTCCCTCCGAAACACAGCAACAACACTTCCTGAGAACTGGGTGTGAGTGGAGCCCTCCAGTGGTCCACCACAATATCATAATAATCTGACAATACTATAATATTGGCCATATTATATTTACATTACCACAGTGAGATGACTTTAGTCTCATGAACAACAAGAGCTAATTGTTATTTACTCACTACTCTTGTAATGACTGTTCAGTACAGAAATGAAGCCCAACAATCATGTTTTACAGTCCTGTGGTTTCAGGATACTCAACTAATCAAAGTGATGTCATGACAAAAATGAATGACCAACAAAACATTTTTTTTCTCCTTAATTTATGTCACACAATCTCGCGTTTCTCGCGGTTAGTATCATGGTTGCTAGGCAACCTGAACAGCGCGACGAAGGCTAGACCGTCCCATTTCACAAGCCTCTCACTTCCTCACTTCTCGTACTTATAGTACGCACCGTACGTAGTACGCGTAGTGCGCGTACTTCAAGCGTGCAGACCCTAAATTGGGACACAGCCTCTCACTCACCCCCTCCCTCCTGGCTCACAGCTTCTTCTTCTTCTTGGTTGGCAACCAATGTTAAGGCGCATTACCGCCCCCTGGCTCACAGCTCAGTGGACATTTAGATGAGAAAATATATATTTAACACATTTAAGGAAAATACTAATAAAATAAAAATAAACAAAATAAATGTTTATTAAGCAATTTTGATAGGAAATTGCTTAATTTTAGAAATGTTTTTGCTCTTTTTTGCTCTATAAAATAGTTTTCTTTTAGAATCATTCATCTTAGCAGTAGGATTTATATGAAAAGAGAAACAAATTAAGTTTGAGTGAAAATGTAAATTTTTTGCACTCTCTGGTCAACTGACTCAGTGAATCAAATGACTCAAAAAACCCGATTCACTTTGGTGAGTGACTCATTAAAACTTGATTCAGTAAAAAGAATCAAATTTACCATCACTAGCAGCCACTGCTTAAGAAACCTGGCCTTGATCACACAGTCGTGGCCAATTATAGGCCTATTTCCAAGCTGCCTTTACTTTCCAAGGTTTTAGAGAAAACTGTTTTTAAGTCAACTTCAATATTTTCTAGATGATAATGGCATCATTGAGGTTTTTTCAATCAGGTTTTAAAACCCTTCATAGCACAGAATCTGCATTATTAAGGGTTTTTAATGACATCCTTTTGGTATGTGATTCGTTCTGGTCTTGCTTGACCTAGCTGCTGTTTTTGACACCGTAGACCACAATAGTTAAATGATGTAGTGGGTATTGGTGGCACTGCACTCAGTTCTCTTGGCCAAATAAGACCTAAACCAATTGTCTCCGCCAGCCTTCTCAGTTCTGAATCATCTTCTGCTCCTCTGTCATGCAGCGTCCCACAGGGCTCAATTTTAGGGCCACTGCTGTTTTCACTGTATTTATTGCCGCTGGGCTCCATCCTTTGAAGGTCAAGGTCAAATTTATTTATATAGCACATTTCAAACAGCCGATGCTGCACAAAGTGCTTAACAATATAAAAATGGCATTAAAAAGCAACAAGGCAGTACAATAATAACAATAAAAAAACAATAATAGGACAATAAAAGAATTAAAACAATAACTAAACGAATTCAAATAAGAGCAAAATGCTTGGGTCATAGTGTGTTAAAAGCCAGGCATAGAAATGTGTTTTTAGTAATGATTTAAATTGCTCAAGTGTTTGTGCAGATCTAATATTTAAGGGGAGACTATTCCAGACTCTGGGACCTGCCACAGAGAAGGATCTATCACCACGGGATGTGAGATTAGTCCGTGGGATGGACAGCATTAGTTTTGAGCTAGACCTCGTGGTTTTTCCTGGAGCATAGGCAGAGAGGAGCTCAGACAGGTAAGAAGAGCTCGGGCGTTAAGTGACTTAAAAACAAAAAGTAAAAGTTTAAACTGGATCCTGTAGGAGACAGGAAGCCAGTGTAAAGAAGCTAAAACTGGGGTTATATGCTCTGTCCGTTTGGTACCAGTTAGCAGGCGAGCAGCTGCATTTTGAACCATCTGAAGACGATGGATGGTGGCCTGATCTAGACCATAATACAATGAATTGCAGAAGTCCAACCTGCAAGTAAGGAAAAGGTGAATAACACGCTCAAAGATGTTAGCTGGGAGGGATGGCTTTACCTTGGCCAGCTGTCTTAACTGAAAGAATCAGGACTGAACTACTGCACTCACCTGCTTATTCACTTTAAAAGAACCATCAAGGTAGACACCGAGGTTTTTTACATGTGTTTTACAATACGAGGAAAGGGCGCCCAGAGTGCTGTCGATATGATTAACGTTGCCAAAAATGACAACCTCAGTTTTATTTTCATTTAGCTTTAAAATATTTAATGACAACCGCTGTTTGACATCGTCAGCGTAATAAGAGCTGCGGATGGTCTGACCCTGCTTTTAAAGGGAGATAAATCTGCAGATCATCAGCAAAACAGTGAAATGAAATGCTGTACCGAGGAAGATGGAGCCCAATGGCAACAAATAGAGTGCGAACAGGGCAGGACCCAAAATAGAGCCTTGAGGTACACCGTATTTAAGAGGGGCTATTTTGGAGTTGTGGGGGCCCATATTGACATGAAAAAACCTTTCTGACAAATAGGACCGAAACCACTGGAGGGCAGATCCTTTTAGGCCAGCATGAAATTCTAGCCGTGATAACAGGACGTCATGGTCGACCATGTCAAAAGCTGCTGACAAGTCCAACAATAAAAGGGCAGCAGGGCTGCCAGAGTCCAAAGTTAAAAGAACATCGTTAAAAATCCTTAAAAGTGCCGTCTCAGTGCTATGTAGTGATTTAAAACCAGATTGAAATTTTTCAGAGATCATATTAAAATCAAGGTGGTCCTGCAACTATAGGTAGACCACTTTCTCCAAGACCTTAGACAGAAGAGGAAGCTTTGAGATAGGCCTGTAGTTGGACAGAACAGTTGGGTCCAGGTTTTGTTTGTTAAGAAGAGGCTGAACTACAGCTTGTTTAAATCATGATGGGACGCAGCCTGTAGCAAGGGACGTATTAATAAATCTCAGGATAAAAGGCCCAACATTAAAAGTGTATTAAAAGTGCTTTTAAGCAAGCTTGGAGGGAGACCATCAGAGGGGCAGTGTGATGATCTTAGGTTACTAATAGGGGTGGGTTTTGATAATCGATTTATTGATTAAAATCGATTCAGGCTTGGATAACGTGATATTGATTCATTAAAATCCTGAATCGATTTTTTTAATATTAATTTATTTTGCCCGAAACGCCAGAATCTCAGGTTAAACCTCACAAAATTTCAAGAACCACCAAACAGCTAAAACAGTAAATGAGAGCAGAAACACGGATTCTGCACAAAGATGTAAACACAAAGCGCCGACCGCAGATCAGAATCAGTGAGATGTCGCCTTTCTCACCTGACGGCACGGACACGGTCGGGGCTGAAAGCCGACAGCTCGCTGATTCTGATGTTTCGGTGGGTCCGAGCTTTGTGTTCACGCCCCTTTTGCGCTGATTCTAAAGCTGTTAGTTTTATCTCTCTCCAAACAATATTGACCGAACCAGCAGCAAAAGAAGATCCAAACTACGCTTCACATAAACATCGTCATGAACTCACTCTGACTTTTGTACTTCAAGAACAGTTTCCCGTCTAAAAATCTGTTTTCTGCATTATTTGCTTGCTTGTTACGCTCAATAGGCTTCTGAACAAATATATAAACTAAACTATAAAATTATGCAAAATGCAAAATGGCGTGTCTCTAATAAAACCGCTGTAACTTCAGAGGTAACGTTTATATGTTGATTAATGGTTTTCTTTCGCTTTTGACGTACTGTGGAATATTTTTATAAAATCCCAGGCGAGGAAAATCACCTTCATGTTTTTCTGTGTTTTATCTTCAGCTACTTTGACACAAAGGCCTCTGCTGTGATGCTCACACCTTTGATAAAGTCTCGAAAGTGTCAGCTTCCTTTTTATAGATACAAAAATATGCAAATGTACTGATCTGAATTATAATATTTCTGACTGTCTGAGGCAAAATTTCCCAGATTTTAATCAAATTGAAATCGAATCGTGGATCGAATCAATTTGGGACCTTGTAAATTGGAATCGAATCGATTCTAGAAATCAGTGACGATACCCAGCCCTAGTTACTAACTACCACGGTCAAGTCATTAAGGGAGACGGGATCAAACTGCTCTAAGACAGCTGAGCACATAGGAAAAAGACTCGGATCTGAGGCAGCAGACAACAAGACAAGAGCCCTAATCGATAGGATCTGTCATTAAAAAATGCTAAAAAGTCATCGCACATACTTGGTGAAGAAGTGACTCCAGCATTATCACGTGACCTAAGAAAGTGATTAAAGACATTAAAAAGTACCCGAGGCCTGTGACTGTTTACTGACAATAAGTTTGAGACAAACTTTGTCTTTGCAGTTTTTACAGCTTCTTGGTGAGCAGAAAGACGAGTCCTTAAAATCTGTAGGGAAACGTGCAATCTGTCCCTTTTCCATCTCCTTTTGGCGCGTCTGTAGTCACGTCTGAGGGAGCGCGTATGTTCATTCAGCCATGGCTCTGATAAATGCTTAGCGCGCACTGTCCTGAGCGGAGCAATAGAGTCCAAGATATCAGTGCAGGTAGACTGAAGAATGTCCGAAAGGTCCTCAACACTTTTACAGTTGGAGTTCATTATTCCAGAATCCGTAAAGGCAGCAGAAAAAGCGGCGCTGTTAGAGCATTAAGCGCTCGCTTTTTGCGCGCTGGGACGTACGGCTTATCTACCGAGCAGCACAGCATTACAGTGAACAGCACAGAAAGATGATCGGATATTTCCGTGATGCACACATCCAGCCCGTGGGAGAGCACCAAGTCCAGTGTATGACCTTTTTCATGCGTGGGACCAGTAACCCACTGGGTCAAGTTAAAAGAGTCAATAATATTTAAAAAGTCCTTGACCAAAAGTTTAGAGTCACAGCAGACATCGATGTTAAAATCACCAAGGATTAAAAAACTGTTGAATTTAAGAACGATTACAGCCATAAAACCTGAAAACTCTTGATGAAATCCTTGTTAAACTTGGGAGGACAGTATATGAGGGCACACAGCAAAGGCGCAGCAGAGTTTAGGTGTAACTCAAGCAGCTGGAGTTCAAAACTAGAAAATGAGTTGTGCTGTAATATTTGATGGCAATGAAATCGAGCATTGAACACGGTGGCTAAGCCTCCCCCCCTACCAGAGGACCGAGGGGGGCTGAAGAATGAGAAATTAGGAGGAACCAGTTCCGAAAAAGCTACAGACTCACCGGGTTGAAGCCATGTTTCTGTCAGAAACATGAAGTCCAACTGTTGTGACTTCAGGAAGTCGTTTAATACAAATGTCTTGTTTGCTAATGATCTTACATTTAGTAAAGCCATTTGGAGTGTGATCCTGACATCAGATGTTCCAGCTCGGTTAAGTGTGCGAAGATTTCTGTGGTCCACACCGCATCCACGGGTCCGAGGCCGCTTAGGGAAATAGAATGCTGAGAGTGGGGATCAAGTGTCGTGGGAGCTCCAGGGACAACAGGCAGGATCCATCTAAAGATGCACTCTGCTGGTCCAGTAGTTCCACGAGAAGCACGGAGAAGAGCTCGGACTTTGATGAGTGTACCAGCCCGCTTTCCTCGTTTCCTCGGGCGCTTCTTCCAGGAAGTGGTGTAGGAGTGTTGGCACAGATAAACCGGAATACAGGGCTCAAAGTGGTGGAGGAGGCCCATAATCATCTCCTGTCTCCGTTTGTTTAAGAACCAGGTCATACGATGCTTTGATTTCTAAGAGTAACTGGCAATTGTACACACGCAGAGCGAGGGCATTTTAGGATCAAATAGAAAAAGATAAGGCTAGCGAAAGCCAAAGCAAAGCTAGCAGAGTTGACGGACGTGTCGCCGTGCATACTGCTGGCGCCATCTTCTTAAGAAGGCATGGGATCTCTTTTCATTGCACATGCTGATGAATGCCAGATCTATTTGCCACTAAAGCAGAAGGATAGCATCTCCATAAAACGTGTTTTGACATGTCTAGATGAAATTAAAGCTTGGTTGGCTTTAAACTGCTTAAATTACAAGAAAGTACAAGAAAACAGAATTGTTGGTGAGTGGACCCAGTGGTGCCTGTTAGTCCTCCTGTTGATTTTGGATCCCTGGAAGTTTATTTTAAACCTGTCATTACTGACCTTGGTTTTAAGTTGGACAACCAAATCAGAGCAGTGGTGAAGTCCAGTTTTATTACTTAAGGCGACTGGCAAGAGTGAAATCTTTTCTTTCGAGGCAGCACCTTAAAACAGTGATCCATGCTTTTATTTCATCCCGTCTGAACTACTGTAACTCACTTTATGTGGAGGTCAGTCAGTCGTTGCTCTCACGTCTGCAGCTGGTTCATGCCGCTGCATGACTGCATAACAGGAACTCGTAAAAGAGAGCACATAACCCCTGTCCTGGCCTCACTGCATTGGCTGCCTGTGTCTTTTAGAGTTCATTTTAAGATTCTCAAGTTTGGTTTTGAAATTCTTTCACTACCTCTCTGAGCTTTTTCATCCCCGCACACCTTGTCAGTCTCTCAGGTCAGCTGACCAGCTGCTCCTGGAAGTATTGAGATCCAGGAGGAAGCTCACAGGGGGCGGGGCCTTTTCTCTCATGGCTCCTAACTAATGGAATAACTTGCATGTTAGAGAGGGCCCTTCACTGTCCACTTTTAACCCTTTAAAACCGGTCAGAGCAGCACGCTCTGTTTTGCGTAACTATTTTTAAATCCCAGTAGCTCTGCAACCACGTAAGCTAGTGCAATAATTTTTTTTGCATATGAAACCGGAGGAGTTGTACTTACATCTTATGCCATCAGCTTGTCTTCGGTCACAGTTTCCTTCCACATATAGCTTTGCAAAAACTGCATAAAAAGCACTTGCAGCAACAAAAACATAATATTCCAGAAACACGCTTTGCCGATCCGATCAGCTCTTCATAACACTTCCTATGTCCATCAGCGCGAACTATCGCATGTCCGCCATGACCTGCCTGAAACCGAAAGTGACGTCATTTTCGCTGAAATGTAGTTTTTTACCATCAGGGCCTCATGAGCCTATACTAGTGTTTTTAAAAGTTATATTTGACTTTATGACTTTCTGTGTGGTTTCTGGGATGCTTAGGACTCATATTGCACTGCTGGAAATAGTTTATTTTGATGCATATGCTGCTTTTTTGCAAATTTGCATTATAATATTTATTTTTGTTTTTCCTGCAGTATATAAAAATTGGTGTATTTCAAAAATAAAACTATGAAGACACTCAAAATAAATTTCCTGTGGTGGGAAACAATTTTGTGCAACTTTTTTGTATTTACAGTTTTGAGGGATAAGCCTCTTAAATTTCTCTAACTAGAAATATATGTTAAAAAAACAAAAACGATTTTGTAGTTTATTGCACTTTCTTGCAATTTATATAATTACTATGCACTTAATGCATGCATATTATTAAAATTTAGGCTTTAATGGTTTTATTGATGTATAGCAACTTGAAATGCTCCCAAAAATGGCTCCACAGCATGTAAAAATATAATATAAGCTCTAGCGGACTTGGTTCTATGGTAGGTCTTAAAGGGTTAAAACATGTCTGTGACAGCAATGACGGCCCCGACCACATACTTTCACTCTTTACACACTTTTTATTCCTGGTTGCTGCATCTACAACTCCCGGCCACAGCTTTTCAGCTGCATCCCACACATAACACCCACCCAACCAAACAAACAAACACTTCTTCAGGTCCTCCCATATGGAAAAGAAATAGTAAAAACTTATAAAAGACTTGCATCAGATGTGGCCTACTTCATATAGTGAATCATATAAGGCTTACATGATTTACTCATGAAAGCGGCCACTTTCTCATTACTTTCATATATAGTTTTAGTAAGTATCCAAAACATACAAGTTTCATTTATATAATTTCTCAAGGGATCTTATATCTGTTTTTACTCTTGTATGCTTTTCATACAAGTTTCACACAAGACAGATACAAACTTTATAAGATTTATATATATCTTTTCCATTTGGGCTGGCATGTTTAATATGCCTGAGATCGAGCTCAGGTGTGTCAGCTTCCCCCACACGAACCACGCCCCACCACAATGTCTTAAAACCCATTTTTATTCTTTGGCTTTTGGCCTCAATGAGACTTAGTTTTTCTTAAAATTAAATTAATTATTAATTAACTATTTCACTTTCTTTTATTTGGATCTTATTTATAGATTGTGAATTTTTATTATTTAGTTCCAATGTGCAGCACTTGCTTTCTAAATAAAGATGATGATAAAGAAGAAAGGAAGCACAAATTACACTGTAAGTATTTTAAATACTTACACTCTGGACATGTCACCAGTCTGTCACAGGGCTAACGCAGAGAGACTGGTGGTGGAATCAAACTCAGGACCTTCTTGCTGTGAGGAAACAGTGCTAATCACTGTTTCGTACGCCACTGTGCTGTCGTTGAAACATTCATTCATTTAATTGGGAAGTAGATTTTTTTTGTTTTCATAAATGATGACCAATCTTCACTGGGATCAGTTGTTGTGGATCGCAAATAAAAAGCAAAATGACAAAGTAAGATCATCTTACAGAAGAGTGAATGTGGGGAGAGTCAGATGTGGAGAGAGGAGATTAAACCGAATCTGTGAAGGAACTTTTCGAAAACAGGAGGAATGTAATGATTATATAGGTTGTAATTACCAGAGGTTCAAATGTAGCAGCTCCTGCTACCACAACATTGTGCTGAGACTGATTCCTGCGGTGTCGAGAGATCTGCAAAAGACATGTTCATTAAAACAGAAGCGTCTTCTGCAGGCTGGGGCTTCTTTGTGATTTACGTACAGGTTTCTGAGGAAGGTCGGTCTCCTGCAGCACCATCGACTTGGACTGACTCAGACGGTCTCCGGCGCTCGGAGAGTTTTTAATGCGCATCTGCACGGCTCCCTGTGTCGCTGTGCTGCGCTGTGGAGCCTGAATCACTGGTGGTTTCACGGTACTCTGCAGGTTCGTGATTCTGAACATGAAAAACAAAACAATCATTTTATCATTTCATAGCTTTACACTTAGTTATGATGTCTGTGAATTTATATTTCTATGCTCTTAAACAATCCACTTTAGAGAAAATGTATTCTGATATTACATTTTATTTCCCATTAAAATAATGAAGAATATTATGTTTCCCCAGGCAGTATGGGTAACCATTTTCTCAGGTAAAAACGTACATAGACTGTTCATTCTTTTCATTTGTGTACTTTGGGAAATACTTTGTAGAATTTGTATCCCCCCCACTGAAAGTTTATTTTACAATTTATTGAAAAAGTAGCTTTTAAACACCCATTATGCGTAATGTTAAATTAACCACGATTAAATAAAAATACATTTAATGAAATATGTAATATTAGAATCCGTTAAACTCAACTGAAATGGCTCTGTCTGCGTCTATTCACCTGTTTACATCCACCCTGACTTCTCATCCACTCCTCCTCCTCCTGTTTGTTTAAACTGAGTGACTGAACATTCAGAAGTTCCATCCACAAAAGGATCTGAGGACAGTTTGACTTTTTCCTGTTTGCTTCACTTTAGTTACACAATGTCTGCCTTTCTGCTATCCAGCTGCAAGAAAACCAGAGCTGAAAAGACTGAGGGTATGTTTGAGTAGTACCTCTTCTCTCCTTTTCTAACCAGTTTTCCTCGATCTAAGTGGGAAACAATATAAGGAAAGCTGGGTAGGAAAATTAACCAGGACTTAGAACAAGAGAAGGGTGTATCCGGTTGTATTTAACTGGCAGTGTCAGCAGCTTTTGGCATGGAATGTAAAACACACTGTTACTTGACATTTACAGTTCTGTTGCTGTTACATGAATGGCTGGATGGTGTATTTTATAGAACAGCATTTTTTCTCTTCTAAAGACGTTAATAAGGGAAACATTGAAGCTCTTTTTCTTAGTATCTGGAGAATTCAAGTAGTTCTTATCGCTGTCATGCAGATACTTCCAGGCCACATGATTCTGGTGACAGAATTTTACCACGTGTCAGGTGTGTAAACAACCATTGTCTTTTATTTATATCCTGCCAAATCACAACAACAGTTCCCTCAAAAGTTACAGGGGGAGGGAGGGCGAGAGAGAGGTATTATTATTTCAAACATGGAAATATAACTGAAATAAGAGAAAAGAAGAAAAAGCACAACTTAAAAAACATCAAGTTTTCATGAATATCTCTATGTCCACACAATGTGTGTGCTGGAAAAGAGTAGGATGAAGTTTACACTTTTCCTGGAGAATACAATGGAAAAACAATCAACAACATTAAAAAAACAGCATTTCTTGAAATCCCTAGTCACATCTTTTTTCAACAGTTTTAATGAAAAGTTTGGTGTACATCAGAGGTTGAGCGGTATCATGAAAATGTCAAAGTACCATCTCGTAACACTTTGGTCTTCCTCCTAAAATGTGGTTAATCAAATAATTTTAAAAGAGAGGGTAGGGCTGGAGAATGTGGGGTTATAGAAAGAAGCTGATGGTTTGTATGTACTTCCTGAACTCTTAGTGTGCAATATTACATTTAAATATATTGTTGAAATGTCTGGTAAGTGTGTTAGAAAATGCAAATAAAAACATTAAACACTGATCGTTTTGTTTTTTATGACATTGACATATGTTTGAATCATCCCTCGTGTCTGCAGTTCTATGGGTTTGAGCTGTTTCAGTAACTGACTGTGACATAAAACCACATCATAAAAACAGCACACTTAAAAATATGATCAGGTCTCATAACTGACATGATGAGAAGTGAAGCCTCATTAACCGGAAACAAAATGAAACCCTCCAAACAACGGAAGCTGGACCGTCAGTCATGCATGAAGTCTTACTATCATAACCTCATCGTCTGAATCAGAGACTGTTACAATGTTTCCAAAACTTCAGATGAGATTGGTCTAAAAAAAATAAGCAAATGAAATCTTTATGCTCATTTAGGGTTATTCCTATTATTATTGGCCTATTTTTAATTTCAGCCAGCAGTGAGCGGAGGCCTACAGAAAGTAAACAAATGTGAACCCCAGTAACGCAGTGGTGAGACCTGCAGACACACACCAAAACAAACCAATCACAGAGACAACAGAATAATGAGATTTCATATTTAAAATGAACTCACCTTGTACCCGCCATCTCTGTATGTCTCAGATCACAAAAGAAGAGACGCAGAGAGGCCTAACTGTCAGAGGAAGTAAAAAGCATCACGTGGTTTCTTCAAACCAGACGTCTCAAACTACAACTGCTGCAACCTCCCCATTTCCTGAAAACAAACCTCACTCTCGTGAGACCAGACACGGGCAGTTTGTCACTTCTGTCAGTGCTGGTGTTCAAACATTACAGATGGTCTGACTTTATTTACCCTGGATTTATAAACCTATTACTCAGAACAGCTGATTAGGAACCTAATCAGATTATTTTGATTATTTCAAGGCTTTCTTGGCCTGTTGTTGTGTAAGTACATAGTAAATTTATTATTTTAGAAAAAATATTCCACCTAAAAATCTAATTTATAAGATATAAGTGACTTATATGTAATTAATATGCTTATATACTATAATATAACATGTTTAATAACAGTAGCTTTATACATTGCAAACAATATATTCACCATTTTAAAATAAATATTACACCAGGTACAGACAGGTACCAGCTGCTAGTTCAGTATTTAGAGTTAGATGATCTAAAGTGAGTTTATACAACAGGAAAAGGGAACAGACAAATCACAAAGATACAAAACATTTAATATAATATAATGAATGTCTTTTTATAATTTTAAACTGACATGTGTAGTAGTTGTATTAAACATATTTCAATAAGGAAAGATTAGAAACAACTGAACATGATGTAATGCAGAATTCAATTTGAGGTATTTGGCAGTTTTATTTGTTCCTGAGTAAATCGGTTTGGCTAAGATTAAAGTTATTCAGATTAGATAAAATAAAACTTTATTAATCCATCGGGAGGGTTCCTCGGGGGTTTTCACACAGCTGACTAAACGTCAAACAGAAAACTGATTAAACAAAGTGCGAGATTCAAGATTCAAAGTGTTTATTGTTATGTGTGCAGAAGAAATAGCTTTTCTCTGTGCAATGAAATTCTTCCTTGCTGTCCATACAGAAGATGGTCGAGATGATCAAGAATTTACTCCAGTGTCCTGTTATATTTTAGATAGCAAGGAGCAGATGGCTGAGTTTATTCATGCCCATCGAGATGGCTGGTGACACAAATCTGAAGGCTAGACCGTCCCATTTCACAGCCTCTCACTTCCGGCCTTCTCGGTCTGAACATGTATTTATAAGTTACACTTGTGTTTGAATCCTGCAGCTTATCACACATTTGATTTCCATGTGTGACGACTGCAAGTGTCCAGAGTGAGGACAGACTGAGGGACCCACTGCTGCACATCATCTGTGAGGCTTTGCACCCCTGATGATCCACCAAACTCAGCAGTGTGTGAGGAAGAGGAGGAGGAAGAGCCAGCAGCAGCTGACAGATGGAGAGAATAGACAGACTGTTCCCTGTTTGTGAAGGACTGCTAGGAAAGTTTAACATAACTAACTGTCTGTCCTGAATCAGTCTTATTAGGTAATGTTCAAATAATGTTATCATCCAGTGTTTTCAGTGTGGGAGAAAGTACTCAGGGCCTTCAAGTTACACACTATGAAAGGCAGCAACAAGTTTAATGTTCAGAAACCTAAAGTATGTATCAGCAGCAGAATGGACCTAAAAATAAATGTTTGTTTCAGTTCTATGAAGCTGTAAATGGCCTCGCTAGAAGTCTGACTAGCTATCCAAACAGCTAAACATGAACCCAGGAACTCCAGACAATAGATGAGAGCTTATGAAGTTTACTGGTTCTTTCATTTTGTGAAACTGTAACAATAAAGCATATGTGGAAATGTACATTACTCATCTGTACTGTTAACAACAACATGTGCCTTAAACCAATTACCTAACAATGCATTTGAGGAGCTAGCATGACGATTAGCACCGCTAATTAGCATATGAACTGGCGATCTCATTTACATATGAATAGCACATTGAAAACTTGTTATCTGTGGTCCATCACACATAAAGACAACACTTGAAGTGTCTCATTGCTTTTCACCATTAAATACTTACAGACAATGCTTTAACAAACACCCAAAAGAAGGACATGAATGTGGCGCGGCCATCTTGAAAGAGCATAGCAAGAAAACATCCACTTCCTGTTTAACTCTTCTTCTACTGTCATAAAACATCGACTTAAAGGGGCCACAGGATGGCACATTTTACTAACATTCAAAACATGAAATTAACTAAACAGTAACATAACACTCCCCGCTTGGGATTATAACAATCCCACATTAAACTGTCAGTCACTAAACTTTTCGGGGGACAGCAGCAAAACCACTTCTGTTACAGGACGAGAGAAAGTCTTCTTATTGCCTGAGTGCGAAGTAGTTACTTCGACTTTCCTTACAAGTCCATCTTTCCCTGGGAAGGTCTTGGTTATGATACACATGGGCCAATCGCTCCTCTTCGCCTGAATGTCTTTGAGCAGAACAATGTCCCCTTCCTTGAGACTTTGTTTCTTGTCCTGCCATTTGTGTCGCAACTGAAGAGTATGAAGGTATTCCCGTCTCCATTTGGACCAGAACATGTCAGCAAGACCTTGTACTCTTTTCCATTGTTCTTTCAGAAGTATCCCCTTTCCAAAGTCACCAGGGGGTGGCGTTGTTGAGTCTGGTTTCATCGTGAGCAGCATTGACGGCGTGAGGATGAGAGGTGACTCAGGATCAGTGGACACAGGAATCAGGGGGCGAGCATTCATGATGGCACAGACTTCTGCCATGAATGTTGACAACAGTTCATGTGTTAGTAGTGCCCTTTTGCAGTCCTGTAACATAGAGTCAAGGATACGCCTGGCAATCCCAATCATTCGCTCCCAGGCACCGCCCATATGGGATGCATGTGGTGGGTTGAAGATCCATGAACAGTTTTGTTTGCTTAAGTAGCCTTCGACATCCTTGACTGACATGTTTGATCTGTCCATTTTCAGTTCACGAGAGGCGCCGATAAAGTTCGTACCGCAATCCGATCTTAGTTGTCTTGCCGGGCCTCTGATTGCAAAAAGCCGCCTTAAAGCATTTATGAAGCTGTCTGTGCTCATTGATTCGATCAACTCGATATGGACTGCTCTTGTCGACAGACATGAGAACATCACGGCCCACCTTTTGGAGCTAGCTTGTCCTCCTCTCGTGCGCCGGGTTACAATGTCCCATGGCCCGAACACGTCTACACCCACATATGTGAAGGGGGGTGCAACTTGCATTCGTTCAGATGGTAAGTTTCCCATTTGCTGACATTCCGCTTTTCCTCTCAATTTCTTGCATGTGACACACTTAAAAAGCACTGTGCTGATAGCCCTTTTGGCCCCTACCATCCAGAACCCTGCAGCTCTAATGGCACCTTCTGTGAAATGTCTTCCTTGGTGTTTCACAGTCTCGTGATAGTGCCGTATTAAGAGAGTTCCCAAGTGGTGTCGGGCAGGGATGATGAGAGGGTGAGTGGTGTCGATGCCCAGTTCAGATTGCATGATTCGGCCTCCAACTCTTAAGAGTCCATTACCATCTAGAATCGGATGCATTTTCCAGAGACTGCTTGAGGGGGAAATCTTGATTCCTTCCTGAATACACTTTATTTCCTTTTTGTAGCACTCACTCTGAACACTCTTTATGATGCAAACCTTCGCATTTTCCAATTCTTCCACTGTGGGTTGACAGAGATGCCAACCACGACAGCTGGATGTTTGGTTGGATTGACCAAAGGAACGAGCAATGTGGGTCAAGCGGGCAACTGCCCTGAGGAGAGGACTGTAGTTGGAAAACTTCTCAAAATGAGATGAACTTACTGTTGACTTTGTGGCTTGTGTCAGATTTGTTGTCACCAGCGGACGTATTTCCGTATCAAGGGTGGGATCCACAAGGTCAAACGTGACTGGAGATTGCGACTGTGCAGACGGTTTGAGGAGAAAGGCCGGCCCTTTAAACCATGTTGTGCTGCTCAGTTGCGCTGCTGCAACAGAGCGGGACCCATAATCTGCTGGGTTGAGTTCGGATGGAACATGCTTCCACTGGTTGGAGCATGTTGATTGGAGGATGCGTTGGACTCTGTTATGCACGTACACATAAAATCTTCGTGACTGATTGTGGATGTAGCCTAGCACGACTTTACTGTCAGTGTAGTACTCAATGTCGTCAAACGTGATGTCTATTTCTGCTACTATCAGCTCCGCAACTTCAACTGCAAGCACTGCAGCACATAACTCTAGCCTTGGAATCGTGAGGCCGGCTTGAGGAGCTAGCTTTGTTTTTCCAAACACAAAGCCGATTTCTGTTTTGTTTGAAGTAGACAGTTTGATGTAAGCGACAGCTGCAATGGCTTTCACGGATGCATCAGCGAATACACAAAGTGTTTTGGTTTGGGCGCCAGATGTAGAGAGAGAAGTGTAGGGGCGTGGTATTTGGAGATCTTCTAAATCTTGAAGTGAGTCCTTCCAATTACTCCACTCTGCTTTCATGTTCTCTGGGAGTGCTGCATCCCAGTCATCCGTCAAGCTGGTAAGTTCTCTGAGAATCAGTCTGCCTTGAATTGTGATTGGAGCGAGAAACCCTAGGGGGTCGTAGAGACTATTGACAGTAGAGAGGACACCTCTACGTGTGAAGGCCTTTTGCTCGTTGTCAAGTTTGAATGTGAAAGTGTCCGTGTTAACATTCCACAGCAGCCCTAAACTGCGTTGCACTGGCGAGTCTTGAGCGCACAGGTCCAAGTTTCCAATATTTTTTGCCCTGTCTTCTGGTGGAAATGCCTCTAGGACTGTAGGTCGGTTGGAGATTACTTTGTGTAGTCTGAGATTTGAGGAAGCAAGAGCCTGTTGAGCTTGTTGGAGAACTTGTATAGCCTTTTCTTCAGTAGAAAATGACTTGAGAGCGTCATCAACGTAGAAATCTCGTTCAATGAATGTCCGCACCTCACTTCCAAAATCTAGCTCACCAGTCGCTGCTGCTTTCTTCAACCCATATATGGCGACAGAGGGGGAGGGACTGTTCCCAAAAATGTGCACTCGCATGCGATACTCTATAACTTCAGAAGGCATGTCGTTATCTTTGTACCACAAGAAGCGGAGAAAGTCTCTGTGACTCTCTTTGACAACAAAACAGTGGAACATATGTTCAATGTCCGCCGTTATGGCCACCTGCTCCTTTCTGAATCTTATGAGCACCCCAACAAGACTGTTGTTGAGGTCGGGGCCTGTTAGCAACACGTCGTTGAGAGAGACTCCTTCATATGGGGCGCTTGAGTCGAACACGACCCTAATTTTGGCAGGTTTCTTTGGATGGTAAACTCCAAACAAAGGGAGGTACCAGCATTCCTGGTTCTGACTGAGAGCTGGTGCCACTTCAGCATGTCCTCTGGCAAGCATGTTCTCCATAAACTCCAGAAAGTGTGTTTTCATTTCAGGTCGTTTTTCAAGAGTGCGCCGGAGTGACATAAGGCGATCGTAGGCCAGTTGTCTGTTGTTCGGGAGCCGTTGCCGTGGCGATCGAAAAGGCAGAGGACCAACCCAGCTATTGTCACTGCCCTGATAGAACTCTGAGTCCATTATTTGGAGAAACTGCAGATCCTCAAGTGATGGTGCAAGTCTGTGATCATCCGCTGTGCGTGTGAAAACCTGCTGACCAATGCTGTCCACATTACATCCTGACACATGAAGGCTTGAGGGGCTGTGACTGTGCTCAGGAGCTTTGGTGAATGTCTCTTTAACAGTTATTTGACTGTTGCATGGCTGAAAATGGCTTGCACGGCCATTCTCCAGTATGAAAGTCTTATAGCTGTTCACGTGTGGGGGTCTGTGCACTCCATCAAGACAGACGTCACCTACCACAACCCAACCCATGTCGAGTCTCTGAGCAAATGGGGCGTCGTCTGGGCCGTTTATTTGCTCCCGGACTTTGTGGACTCGAAGCATGTCTCGTCCCAGCAGTAGTAGTATGTCGGCATTTGGGTCTAATGGCGGGATCAAGTTAGCAATCTGTCGTAGATGGGCGTGGTGGTTGGCAGCTTCTGGAGTTGGTATCTCAGAGCGGTTATCTGGAATGTCGTTACATTCGAGGAGTGTTGGCAGAGGAAGACTTGCCTTTCCATTCACTGACTCTACTATAAAGCCAGAAGCACTTCTTCCTGATACTCCTGTGAGTCCGGCACACGTCTTTAACATGTACGGGCGACTCTCTCCTTGGATCTGAAAAACATCAAAGAACTGGGAACGTGCCAGCGATCGATTGCTCTGATCGTCTAAGATTGCATACATTTTCTTTGTTTGCTCTCTGTGTCAAGCAGGATATACGTTCACTAGTGTGATTTTTGAACATTCTCTGGCGCTCACTCCTTCACCACACACCACAGTACACCGAGACGTGACTTCTTGGGTGTCTGCTTTGTCACTCTCCCCGCCTTGCTGTGGGAAAGGGGGGGATTTAGACTCCCGTGGTGTTGGACCTGGGTGGAGGGCAGAAATGTGATTTTTGCTGTCACACTCAGTGCACGTGATTTCTGATTCACAGTTCTTGGCTAAATGGTCAGTAGATGAGCAGCAGCGAAAGCAGACATTTAATTTTTTGAGAATCTGTTTGCGCTCTTCCAAGGGTTTCTCTCTGAACCCTCTGCACCTTTTCAGAGGATGAGGCTTGTTGTGAATTGGGCACTGTTTATTCGGATTCACAGCACATTTGGATTTTTCTGCATCTGCCTTGTCCTGTACTTGAGTTTTGTGAACAGATATGGACCCTTTGGGGAACCTTTCGTACATGTGTTTTCGTTCTGGTGTTATGGGTTGGTTAGAGCTGTGGACACTGAAGCTAGGGTCAGTTCGTGTTCTGGCTTCAGTGCGAATGAAGTTGACAAACACAGTAAAGGGGGGAAAGCTGACGCCATAATCGTGCTTGTACCTTGAACCAATATTCATCCACCTTTCTTGTAGATTGTACGGCAATTTTTCGACTATTGCTTGGATCCCTCTTGATGTGTCTAAGTAGGACAAGCCAGGTAAGTAACCATCCAGCTTAGCTGCCTCTAGCTCTAACATTAGGTCGGCAAGATCACGGAGTTTATAAGGCTCTTTAAGTGTGATTTTGGGGAAGCTGTCAACCTTTTGAAAGAGAGCTTGCTCTACAGCTTCTGGGGAACCATATACTTCTTCAAGTCTGTCCCAAGTCATAGCTAAACCAACTTCAGGGCATCTGATATTGACAGCTTTCATTTGTTTGGCTTGTTTAGCTGAATCTTTACCAAGGTAGCGCACCAGCAAATCCAGCTCTTCTCCTGGTGAAAGGTCTAACCCTGCAATTGCGGTTTTGAAAGATGATTTCCATGCCCAGTAACTCATGGGTTGGTCATCAAAGCTGGTAAGGCCTGTAGTAATGAGCTGGCTGCGGGCTAGATATTTGGCAAGGTCGTAAGTCGGTTGGCTCGGGGCATGTTCATTGTGAGCACAACTGGATTTATATGGTGTCTGAACAAGAGGTGTAAACTCTTTGTAGCTGGTGGATAGGGGCTTGTACAGTTCGTTATGAGTAGCAGCACAGTTTGTTTTGTTTCCTTCTTTTACAGCAATTTCTTGAAAGGCGGGTGCAGGGTCTTTGTATTCAGTTTTTACTGGGGCTGTTGATTCTGCTGCATTGATAGCTGTTTGTTCCAAAACATACTGCGCAGTGCGTTTTTCTTTGTTCTCAGATAGGGATGGCCCATAAGCTACACTGCGTGTTTCGAAGCCTAATTCAAGTAGACCAGCTTCTAAAGAATTAGCTTCTGCTATGGCAGCTTCCTTCTCTTGTTCTGCTCTCAGTGCGTCAAGAGTAGCTTGTAAGCGTGCTTGCTCGACTTTAATTTCTATTTCTCTCTTTGCATATGAGGCTCTTGTTTGAGCAGCTTCAGCCTTTGCTTTTGCTCTGAGCAGTTCAATGCTAGCTGACGAGCCTGCTCTTGATGGTGGTTTGTGGGAACGGACTGACTCTGTCTCGGCTTTGAAGGATTTACTTTCAGACATTTTGGATTTGTTGTATTTTGATTGCGTCCGTCCGTTTACTTTACTTAGCTTTATAGGATGGTCGTAGCTCCACGCGGTGGCTTCTGTAGCTATGATGCTTGCCGTGGTGCTGTCTTTTCACTGTAAATGGCCTCGCTAGAAGTCTGACTAGCTATCCAAACAGCTAAACATGAACCCAGGAACTCCAGACAATAGATGAGAGCTTATGAAGTTTACTGGTTCTTTCATTTTGTGAAACTGTAACAATAAAGCATATGTGGAAATGTACATTACTCATCTGTACTGTTAACAACAACATGTGCCTTAAACCAATTACCTAACAATGCATTTGAGGAGCTAGCATGACGATTAGCACCGCTAATTAGCATATGAACTGGCGATCTCATTTACATATGAATAGCACATTGAAAACTTGTTATCTGTGGTCCATCACACATAAAGACAACACTTGAAGTGTCTCATTGCTTTTCACCATTAAATACTTACAGACAATGCTTTAACAAACACCCAAAAGAAGGACATGAATGTGGCGCGGCCATCTTGAAAGAGCATAGCAAGAAAACATCCACTTCCTGTTTAACTCTTCTTCTACTGTCATAAAACATCGACTTAAAGGGGCCACAGGATGGCACATTTTACTAACATTCAAAACATGAAATTAACTAAACAGTAACATAACAGAAGCTTTGAGTATTTTGGATCAGTAGTACTGCTGTGTTTGTTGCATCATATCGCTGTAATTGTTTACATGCTTTATATATTCTGAGGTAAGTTGATCTATAGTGTTACATCATATTCTATAAGGATGTTATGTGTTTGTAGACTTTCTGCCCAGTTTGACCCATTTAGCAGAAGTCAGCCTGTTTAAGGCTCTGATATCTATTCTGTATGACTTAAAGCAGTTATGACATGGTCTGATTTTCTCACCCAATAAAGGAATATTTCATATATCAGTCTACTCTTCATTCTATCACAGTTTTCACAGCTCATACATGTTCCTTTTACACATATATGTAAGCATTGAGCCAAATTTAGTAATGCTACATATTAACCCTTTAAGACCTACCATAGAACCAAGTCCGCCAGAGCTTATATTATATGTTTACATGCTGTGGAGCCATTTTTGGGAGCATTTCAAGTTGATATACATCAATACAACCATTACAGCCTAAATTTTAATAATATGTATGTATTAAGTACATAGTAATTACATAAATTGCAAAAAAAGTGCAATAAACTACAAAAAAATTGAAAATCGTTTCGGGCAGGTCA